>NC_132808.1:24666978-24944478 GCF_048594095.1 Paramormyrops kingsleyae | reverse complement strand
TGTGGATTAATTTCGATTAATCACGATTAAATATCATTCATTTTTAATCTATATTAATCACATTTAATTTTGCATGAGCAAACACACTCAAGAAAAAAGGGAATATATATGCACTTAACATGTTTATTGAACATGCATTCCATCTGCCACAGAAGTGCAATACCATGTACCCATAGGGCTGGACAATAATTCGATATCAATATATATCGCGATATAATTTTTTTCAATAACGGTGATACGATTTTTAAACACATTTCCGATATTTCAATATACATATATACTGTATCATATAATATACAGTATATGAATAATCAGCCTGTTTTAGTTTAAATGGAAATATATTATTGTTAATAAGCTGAGTCTGAGAGTTTTATTTATTTGATAGTTTATTTCACATTTCTTGTTTGTAAAGGCTAAATACAAATAAAAATGAACCTTATTTTTTTTGTACTGTTTTTATTAAAAAAAAAAATATATATATAACTTTAATAGGAGGAGCCTGGAGGTATTATAGACTTTGCAAATTCAGTTTGCAGACATCCATTGTGTGTGTCCTCGGCAGTTTTTTCCAGAGGCTTTTTAATATTGTCCATATCGATATCGGAATTATTTCGTATCGACCAAAATTAAGAAATATATCGTGATATAAATTTTTGCCATATCGTCCAGTCCTATGTACCCATATCAAAAAGCAAGATTTTTTGCTTAGCCGGACAACTTGTCGGATTTAAGGTACCTCAGTTTAAATGGTCTTTATCTTCGTTCGCTTACAATTAGCACGAACTACCGTAAATCCGACAAATAATCCAACTAACCATGAAGTCCAATTCTAGCCTGGTTAATTGCCATTGTTAGCAATATCAGTTGATAACACATTACGTGCGGTGCTTTACATATAAAACTCCGTAGCAATACAACCACAGATAAGTTGGACGGTATAGCGTGTGCGACCGATTTAATGAGCCACAAATGTTGAAAGTAGTGCTTAAACAGTATAAAACTAAAACTTTCCCTTCTGTTGATAAAGGGCGCAGCCATCTAGGATTCTGAACTCGGGATCCTCTGTGCTGCTCCGAAATATTTCTCGGATCTCCGAGAAACTGGAGTGCATGTCGTCACTTCCGGCTTCAAAACTCCGGAATCCGACTCGGAATACGAGTTCCGAGGGCAAATGGAACGCACTAAAACTGCCCGAAATGGGTTAACAGAGACATTTCAGGGATTTTTAATCATTCTGTGCTGCACATGGGTTAATTGCGTTAAAAATTTTAATCAGATTAATCATGATGATGGATTAATCCGCGTTAACGCGTTAATTTTGACAGCCCTAATATATACGTATATATATATACATATGTATATACATACATATATACATATATATACATACATATATATACATATATACATATACATATACATACATATATACATATATACACATATACATATATATATACATATATATATATATACACATATACATATATACATATATATATATATATATATATACATATACATATATATATATACACATATACATATATACATATATACACATATACATATATACATATATATATACATATATATATTTACATATATATACATATATACATATATGTATATGACAAAAACTTGAGTTATTTAAACGGTTTGGCGAAATTTCTGTCAGATCCCGCCCGTGCCATCGCTGACTCCAGAGAGTATTAAGCGTTGTCACAAAGAACATCCGACGTGTGGGAACTGTTCAACAAAAGATCGTTCTGTCGGATGAAATTCCACGGTCTCACTACTCATGTCATGTAATAAATTTTATAAAGCCTATAAAAATCATGTCTCAGGATTCCAATTTATTCCAAAATAATTCAAATAAAAGCGTACCCTTATTGCAAAGGTCAAACATGAAATGCAGTGACTGAAATTGGAAAAATAATCCGTTACAATAATATGAAGAGGAACATTTTTTATAATTTGTTTAGTCACAATCTTCTTTGTAAATTTATTAGTAAAAAGCAAAGACAAGATATGGTTATTTTTGCAGAACATTTCACACAGATGTGATTGAAAATATTTTAGAGATCAAATAATACAAAATAATGTCATACAATAAGAATGACACAATAACTCAACCCAGAAGGTTCCCCGTTGGCTATGGGGATCGAACCAGGAACTTTTGCAGTGTAAGGCACCAGCATAAACCACTGTATCACTGTGCCACTGTATTAGGCATTTGTATCATTTACATAATTTATGCATTTAGTCTGTGTGCAATTCTTTGCCAAGCCACCTCCCTGCCTGTATTTATGGCCACAGTATTGCCTTTTTAGAGATTACATCTTTGTATTCTTCCTACAGCTCCATCAGCAGCATTTGTTCTGCAGTGGAAAAAACACCGCTCTCATTTCCGACTCATTTGATTGATCTATTGTCTATCCATTCATCTGGGCTTCTTAAATATCTCGGTTGTGTGCAATAAGTGAGACTATGCAAGTCTGTCTTATATGAACCTTGATTAGTTAAAGCTGAACTGCGTTAGTGGAATGACATGGGGCTAAGTTTACAGATGCCGCTAGTTTGAGTCTGACTTTTTGCGGGAAAGTCTGGCTTTCTTTAGCTACTTTCATGGAATACCCCACAGAGAAACAAAGAATTCTTCTTTATGTGCTTTATTTGCTTCATCAAATAACACAGAAAGTAATTGTGGGGAAAAAGTATAAAAGTTTAGCATAATTTAATGAAAAATCTATTCCTGGCTCCATTATTGAAATACATTTTATTTAAACCACTAACATGATTATTTTCCCATGCAGGAATTACAATGTGGGATCTTGAAGACCTTAAAAAAGACTCGGATGAAAGAATTCAGCACAACACAGAATTCGATGTCATTGCATCTGATTCTGTAGAAGATAAGGCAGGGGCTCTAAATTTTGATGCTTCACTAAAAGCAAGTTTCTTAGGGGGACTGGTTGAGGTTGATGGATCTGCCAAATATCTTAAGGACACAAAGGCTTCAAAAAAACAGGCACGTGTCACCCTGAAGTATAAAACAACTACGAAGTTCAAGCAGCTGTCTATGAGTCACCTTGGACAAGGAAATGTTAAACACCCATATGTGTTTGAGAAGGGAATAGCGACACACGTGGTTACAGCAGTGCTGTACGGTGCTCAGGCATTTTTTGTATTTGATCGAGAAGTTTCAGAAACTGAGGACCAGCAAAACATTGAGGGGAACCTGCAAGTGATGATAAAGAAAATACCAAAATTGTCAGTTGAGGGGGAGGCTTCCTTAAAGATGACAGACTCTGACAAAGCTACTGTTGATAAGTTGTCTTGTAAATTCTATGGGGACTTTGCTCTGAAACAGAACCCTGTTTCCTTCCAGGATGCTGTAAAAGTATACACAATACTTCCAGATCTGCTGGGTGAAAATGGGGAAAACGCTGTGCCAGTCAGGGTGTGGTTACTCCCCCTGGAAATCATAGATTCTTCTGCTGCCAGAATAGTGCGTCAGATCAGTGTCAGATTAATAAATGAAACACAGAGTGTGATAGATTACTTCAATGATATAGAAATGCAATGCAATGATATTACAAAGAGAAAGGTTATTTCTTGCTTTCCTGAGATTGGACGAAAGATAAAATCCTTCAAGAATATGTGCTTGGAGTACAAATCAGTGTTTCAGAGATCTTTGTCAAGCATTTTACCATCAATTCGTGGAGGTGGAACAGAGGAATGTGTGCTTACAAACATCCTAACAAAGAAGGAACAGTCTCCCTTCAATAGCAATAAACTTAAGGAATGGCTGGACTGCAAAGAGCAAGAAATCAGCCTGCTCCAAGTGTACACTGATATGATGGAAGACACAAAAATTCTGGCAACAAAGAGCGAGCTTCAAAGTGAAATCTTGAAAAATAGAGATAAGAATGTAGTGTGCTTTGCATTCACATCACTGGGTGAGGAGGAGCCGTATCTGTCCTGCTTGCGGAGTCACTTAAAGGCTCTTTCAACTGCAAAGCTAACAGAACCAACAGAAGAAGATGGGAAGGATGTTGAGCCGTGTGAGTTTTACTTCTCAGATGCCGTGTCAGAAAAAATGAACAAACAAGTATTCCTCTTCATAGATTTTGCAAAAGCAAACAAGGAGAACAAGACAACACACTTTATATCAGCATCCATACCTAACGATGAGCACAAAGGGGCAAGTATCTACCTTTACAAAGATGGGATTAAAAAAAGTGACCATTTTGAGCCTCCGTCAAAGCCAGAAAGACCAAATGCATCTGACATCACCCATGACAGTGTGACAATAAAGCTGAGTCACCCCCAGTATGGATCCAGTGAAATCACACACTACCTGGTTGAGTACTGTGCTTATGAGTCAGATGGTTGGCAATTTATTAAAGTACCCAAATCCAACCTAGAATGTACTGTGTCTGGGCTGCTTCCCCACACAGACTACAGGTTCAGATACAAGGCAGTGTGTCCAGCAGGTGTCAGTCTAACCAGTGAAGCTGACAGCATTAAAACTTTGCCCACAAGTCCTCCTGGGAAGCCAAGACAAACATATGTAGACTCAGAGGAGATTGTAGTTTCTTGGACAAAACCTGATTCAATTGGCCATGGTGTCAGCATAGAAAACTATGCTGTTGAATACAGAACTGAAACAAATGAAAATAAGGTAGACTGGAAAACAAAGACTAGTAAAGGTGAAGTCTTTAAAATTACTGGGTTACAGCCAGATACAGCATATTATATTAGAATTATGTGCAATTGTGGTGAATCTGGTCAAAGCAAAGAAAGTCTGACAGTCTCCATTTCAACATTGTCAGAAACCACAACAGTAGCTGAAAAGATGAAACGAGAGAGTGACTGTCTTAGCTTGGAAGATAAGTATGCTCAGTGGTCATGGAAGTTAAGAAAATATTCTTTGGAAACACAGACCAAGTTGAAAAACCAAATTGGAAGCAACCAAATTGTGGATGTCAATACCACAGATCTGATTTCTGACTTTGATGAAATTTATATTGCATTAAAAAGGGAGATTGAAGCACATTTCAAAGAAGACAAACATGCTGAAATGCTCATTAAATGGAAAGGGAATGTTGAAAACCGATTTGAGAGCCTGAAGAATGAGCTCATTGAAGAAACCCATAAACAATGCAAAATGCTAACTGAAGTTAAGAGAGGTATGTCAGAACTAGATCAGAAAAAATCACTTTATGAAAAAAACCTGATGCAAAAAAGCAAAACCATGGCAACTTCTTTGAAGTTGAAGGACAAGAGGCTCACTGATAAACAAGTGGAGGAAGCATTCAATTCACTCTGGGTTGAGTGGGTAGCTGAAATAGCAAAAGATCAGCTGCCTGATAAGCCAGTGCATATAAAAGCTATAGTGGAGAGGATTCTGTGCTCTCGCTTCCAAAAACAGGCAGATATCATGAACAAGATTAAAATAGTATCTGAAAAAGGAATGTTTGAATTTACAAAGAAAAAACATATCAGCCAATCTTTCATGGCAGCAAAATGGGAAAGTTTTAAAGAACAATATGGAATGGGGATTCTCCAGGAGTTTGCTGAAAAACTCCACCAAAATGTGAATCACATGGTTGATGAAAACATTAGGAAAAAAGAATTGGAAAAGATAGATTTCAATCAAAATTTCATATTTGAAATACTAGGTAATGTTGAAAGACATATTCAGGGATTTGAGCGCAATGAAAATGTGAAATTCACATATGAATACAGAGTTGACTTGTCAGTTCTTGTTTGCCTCGGTTCTGTCCAGAGGTTTCAAAAAATGCACGAGTCATTCAAGAAAGCTAACAATCCGATAACCTACCTGCAAAGTGAAAGGGAACAGTACTTCCAGATGTTCCAAAACTATTGCAAAGGAGCCAACTCAGTGAGAATTTTTGCTGAATTTTTATTCAAAAACATTCTGCCTGCAGTTGAAGAGGCAATTTACAATCAAATTAAGTTGCAAATCATTGATATTATGAAATGCAGCAACCCAGCATTCAGTGGCAACAGATGCAACCTTGAAAATCATATACTGAGTCATCTTGCAAATAAGAAGAAATCTGAGTTCTACAACGAATACATTCACAACCTAAAGTTGTATTTTAAAAGTTTTATTGGAGAACATGTGGAAAGATTTTGTGAAGATCACAAAAAACTGCAGGAGATGCTTCATGGAAATCTAAAAGAAATGAAACTGCACATTTTACGCACCAGCACAGAGGCATGTGATGAAGTGAACCTGAAGAACGGCAATGCATCCATGTGGCTCGATCATTTCTGTGCAAAACTTGGGGCCCACATGGTCATAAACAGGGAGAGTCTGACAAGCATTCAGGATGAAGACATTAGTGATACAAAGTTTCTGAAAGAGATGATGGCCAAGTATCTTGAAGAGGTGGTTAAAAGTGAAAATATGAAAATGGTTGATGCATCTTCTCAGCATTTATGCCTCTTAAAGGAGAAAATAACAGAGATTCTTTTTAAAACAGCTTGAATGATGTTGGGCTCAGTGCCCTTTCTGCAAGGCCATCTGCACAAATACTACATGTAACCACAGTGGTGACCACAGGGTTCAGTTTCACCGGTCCTGTGCTATAGGCAGGGGCGTTTCTAGGATTTTCATTTAAGGGGGGCTCAGCCCCCATAGATGTTTAACACATATTTGGCTTGTTCAGAATCAGTACTCAAATGAGTCTTCCCTACCCTAAATGTTTTTCACGATCTGGGACATTATTTGATACAATACAATATTTATTACAAAAAGAAACAGGATTTTTCTATCTCTGCATTGAATGCTGTCTGTCACTGTTTTTAATCATTTATGTGCATAACTCTATGGCAGTTAATGCCATGCACTGTGTAATGTTTTATATAGACAGTTAGGTTTTCCAATTAAAACAGCAACAGCATCATTGTTTTATAAAGTAGACTATACACTCACCTAAAGGATTATTAGGAACACCTGTTCAATTTCTCATTAATGCAATTATCTAATCAACCAATCACATGGCAGTTGCTTCAATGCATTTAGGGGTGTGGTCCTGGTCAAGACAATCTCCTGAATTTTGAGTGTGGCATGGTTGTTGGTGCCAGACGGGCTGGTCTGAGTATTTCACAATCTGCTCAGTTACTGGGATTTTCACACACAACCATTTCTAGGGTTTACAAAGAATGGTGTGCAAAGGGAAAAACATCCAGTATGCGGCAGTCCTGTGGGCGAAAATGCCTTGTTGATGCTAGAGGTCAGAGGAGAATGGGCCGACTGATTCAAGCTTATAGAAGAGCAACTTTGACTGAAATAACCACTCGTTACAACCGAGTAGGGATGGCACGGTTCATGAAAAAAAACCGAACCGTTCGGTTCGCTTGTCTCGGTTCGGAGCATGCATGAGTCGCACGGTTCGACGGTTCATGACATACGCAATGTAGCCTCGTGCCCCGTATGTGACGTCAGTGTGTTTCCCTTTCGCGCGAAAGAATAGGCTATATGCACAGAGTGGTGTGATGTTGTTCCGGTAAAAATTCAGCCAGCTAAGTAATTTCAGGTAGCCTTTCGTTTGCTGAGTTTAGCTCGTGTTTTCGGCGTTACCACCCTGTCTCTGAAGAAAACGTTTAAATTTCAGCCAACCGATAGCACAACATCTGAACACTGTTGTGCGCCTTTGTTGTGTGACTTTATTTAATGTGCGGTTAGGCACTTTGTTAAAGAAAATTAAGTTATCTGTGACAAAGCACTCCAGTGAGTGCCTCGATCGTCCGCTCATTGGTCCCCTACACAACTGTGCATATCCCTTATCACGCAACGAATGTAGAACTTGGTTACAGACATCCGGTTGTTGCCCCTGGTCTGCGACCGACGCCTGTTTCAGATTGTCATGCCAACCTGTACCCTGGTGCATCTTCACAAACCGTTCCCTCACCCACCACTCTGCACATGCATACAGACTTGCCTGTGCCACCTTCAGACATTCCTGCCAAGGTATCAGCAAACCAAGGCTTTCTACCCACGGCTTATGGAGGTCTTATGCAGACTCATCAGGTGAAAAATGTTCAAGTCTTCACTGGCAATGCGGACAGTAAGATGTTGGTGGAGGACTGGATTCGGGATATGCAGTATCTCCTAGAAGCAATAGAGCTCCCCGCCCATCTCCGTTTCTCCACGGTGGTGCGGCACCTGAGTGGTGAGGCCAGAAAGCTTGTCTTAAACCTACCTCCTCAGGAACAGACCCCTGAGAAAGCATTTGAAGAGCTGAAGGCAGAGTACAGCGATACACAAGGCTCCTTAGACCCATTAGCGGACTTCTATGAGCGTAGCCAGAAAGCAGGAGAGTCTGCCTGCTCCTATGCTATAGCACTAGAGGCAATATTAAGGGCTGTAGAGGAGAGTCAAAGAGGGGGGAGACCGTTCCCTGATCGCGATAGTAAGCTCACGCGGCAGTTTTTACAGGGACTTACTGATGAGGAGGTATATGCCAGAATTGCACCCATGAAGCCCAGGCTCCTGAGCTTCCGAGAGTTGAAGGCTGAGCTCCGGAACTTAGCAAGAGAAACTAGAAGGGTCCAGTTTCAACACAAAGCGAAGAAAGCATATGCCCAGGTTCACATCACACCAGAGTGTGCTGTAAATGAGAGGGCAGAGAGAACTAGATGTAAGTCGGAATTATCAGAGTTGACTGAAATGGTGAAGAAACTGGCTCTTACCCAAGAGGAACAAATGGCTAAATTGTCTCGTTTAGAATCAACAATAACCTACCATACTCCCATCCAAACTGTACAGTCATCTCTGGGAAATAGAGTCCAGAGTTCAATGGTGACCTGTCACCGGTGTGGAAAGCAAGGACACATAGCCCGAGTCTGCCGAGCAGTACTTTCAGATTCTAGTTCACCAGCCGGAGCTCGTCAACCCCAGCCAGCAGCAGGAAATGCACTGGAATCTTCTCAGCATTTAAATGCCTAGAGCCCATGGTCTCCGGGGCAACCATGGGCAAGAAGCAAGGACCCCACCCACAGGTAAAAAAAAATGGCACTGGAGGAGAGGAGACGCCCTTAGTGGGCCCCAGGAACAAGGGAAAGGTGGAAGTCAATGGAATACAATGCAGGGCGCTCATTGACTCAGGCTCACAAGTAACAACAATGATCTACAGTTACTGGCGTAACCACCCCACCCTGCAGAGCCAAAAGTTACTGCCCTCTGAAGTTCCAATAGAAGGTGCAGCCGGTCAGACTATACCCTACTACGGTATCCTGTATGTTGACTTGAAAGTATTGGGGAATGAATATAAGGCTGTACCTACCTTTGTAGTTCCTGATTCTGATTACCGGTCCTCAGTTCCAGTGCTGGTGGGAACAAATGTCATTCGCGCCTCCAGAAGCCACCTTCAAGCAGCGTATGGCCAGCAGTTTCTTCACTGGGTCAAAGAGGATCACCCAGAGTGGTACACAGCTCTACTGGAGGTCGAGAGTGCAGAACAATGTAAACTGAATGGTGTGGTGGGTCCTGTTGTGTACACAGGAAAAAAGGTCTACATTCCTGGTGGGAAAGAGATGGATTTAAGGTGTAAGGTTAAAGTTGGGCCACAAAGAAAGACCTATACGGTCCTGATGGAAAGTCGGGCCTCCCTGCAGCTCCCTCAGGGTCTCTTGGTCGCTAAGGTTTTGGCAGACGTGACGGGGGGCTGTGCTCCCGTCAGAGTGATGAACCTGTCCCAGCACACTGTCACTCTTAAGCCATACACACACCTTGCTGTGGCTGTCTTAGTGGACAATGTGTTAGAGTTTACAGACTCAAGGCTGGGTGAATGTCACCATGATGGAGGAGGAGAGACATGTCTGAGTCTTGATCAGGTGGTGGCAAGCTGCGATGTGGATCTGACTGAAGCAGCAGTGGAGAACGAACACTAGCGCACTCTGCTTAAGGAGCTGGTGGAAAGGAATGTGAATGTGTTCTCCATGCACCCCATGGATTATGGTCATACCAAAACAGTACAACACGAAATCCCCTTGGTTGACTGTAGACCCTTTAGGTTGCCCTATCGCAGGATTCCCCCTTCTCAGTGGCAAGATGTGAGGAGACTGTTGGCAGAGATGGAGACAGCTGGAGTCATCCGGCCTAGTAAGAGTGCATATGCTTCCCCTGTGGTGGTGGTGACCAAGAAAGATGGGTCACTAAGGCTCTGTATTGACTACAGGAAGCTCAATGCCTGCAGCACAAGAGATGCATTTCCCTTGCCTAGAATAGAGGAGGCTTTAGAAGCTCTCGGACAAGCTAAGTACTTCTCCACACTTGACCTTACATCTGGTTACTGGCAGGTAGAAGTGACTGAGCATGACAGGCATAAAACTGCTTTCAGCACTCCCATGGGTCTCTTCGAGGCTAACAGGATGCCATTTGGTCTACAAAATGCCCCATCAACCTTTCAGAGACTTATGACTTGCTGCTTTGGAGATCTGAACTTCACCCACCTCCTGATTTACCTGGATGACCTCATCATTTTCTCCAAAACCTTCGAGGAGCATCTGGAGAGACTGCAGTTGGTGTTCATTCGGCTCCAGGAACATGGCTTGAAGTTAAAGCCATCAAAATGTCAGCTCGTGAGGAAGGAGGTGCAATATTTGGGCCACTTTGTGTCGGCGGAGGGAATCAGAACAGACCCAGAGAAGGTCAGCAGGGTTAAGGGTTGGGCGAGGCCCAGGAATCGGAGAGAAGTACTGCAGTTCTTGGGATTTACAGGATACTACAGGCGCTACGTGAAGGGCTACTCAACTTTGGCTGCTCCCTTATACCGTCTTACCTCGGGTGACCCTAGGAAGAAAAAAGGGGGCTACAGAAAGGTTCAGGCCTTGAAAAGCCCTTTTGCTGGACCAATAACTGTGAAGAGGCATTCCAGGTCTTAAAGGAACGGCTCACAACTGCACCAATGCTGGGCTATCCAGACTACAGTTTACCGTTTGTTCTTCAGACCGATGCATCAGGAGTGGGGCTAGGTGCTGTATTAGCTCAGGTTCAGGGAGGCACTGAGAGGGTCATAGCTTATGCCAGTAGAGGCTTGAGCCCACCTGAGACAAGATATCCTGCACATAAGCTGGAGTTCCTTGCTCTCAAGTGGGCTGTCACAGACAAGTTCTATGACCACCTCTACGGCCGTCGTTTTTCTGTTCTGACGGATAACAACCCCCTCAAATACGTGATGACCTCAGCCAAGCTGGATGCCACGGGTCAGAGGTGGGTCGCCCAACTATCCATATTTGACTTTGATGTCCAGTATCAGAGAGGTCAGAATAACTTAACCCCTTGGGACCGGTGTTCCGGGCAATTCAGTTTCCCTATGTTTCCCCTGTCGCGCGCTGATTTGTACACGGTTTCGCTGTTGTTTTCATGTCTTTTTACGAAGCTCTTGAGGTAAACAAGCCATATATTTTAAAACATCACATGCCTTTTCGATGTTTTTTGTTTTTACAGATAATAAATTTAAGTATTTCATTCGCTGGATAGACATATTTCTTGATAAAAACGGTATAGTATTGCTTATAAGACTATATTATGGGCGACGATCTACTGTATTCACATGTAATAATGTACCTGAGCGACTTTCAGACATCTCACATACATATTTGCCTAAATATTAGGAGAAACATTATTTCCTGACATCCAGGATATTTGGTTCCCCCCTGTTAAAACAGGTATACAGCAACTCTGGGCCTCGCTACTAATAACAATACAGTATTCACATGTAATAATGTATCTGAGTGATTTTCAGACATTTCACATACCTCTTTGCTTTAATATTAGGGGAAACATTATTTCCTGATAGACAGGGGAAACATAGGGAAACCGAATTGCCCGGAACACCGGCGATCCCGCCGGCGGGATCTGACAGAAATTTCGCAAAACCGTTTAAATAACTCCGCGAGTTTTTGTCATATACACATTTTAAAAATACTCTCAGAAACCTTGGACGGTCTACTTTTCAAATATATATAGGTAGAAACTAAATATATTTTTACAGCTTCGTGATACGAATTGAAAGAACAAGAGTGACTGACTTAAGCGTCTGCGTCTCGAAGCGGCTCTGATCACCCACCCACTTGCAAATCGTGCTATTCGCATGATAATAACATGATAATCCGACAGTTAGTATTGGGTAAAGAAATATGTGAATACGCCCATTGTGACCGAAATAAACAAGAGCACATGTCTGGGTAGTGTTTACACTGATCGGCTACAATATAGCACACGGATACGTCTCTGCCGCTGAAGCTTTGCGCCAATGTTGCCACTTTCAGCAGCGAAGCTCATACCTGTGTTCATAGCTCAGTGGGCTAAGCCTGTGTGCCTGCAATCACGTGGTCGCCGATTCAAACGCAGCGTATTTAGAACGTGAATAGCGATCTTCTGCTGAGAGCGGTCCTACACGCTCCCGACGCAAGTAAAACAAAGAAAGATGACATGATTTGCTTTTTTGCCTATTTAACCTAATTTTAAAAACCTTAATACTTCTGACAATGGAAGTTTTGAAAAGAAGACAGATAACGGATTTAGTCAGTGTTTTTTTCATGATTCTACATAATGATTTCAGCGAGATATAAACTGAAATACACGAGAAAGATACGCGGTCGATGATGCCCTCGTCCCCAGAGCGTCAATAATAGTCACTGCATCATATTTATCGCTTTCTATATTTATATAGTCACAGTTTTTCATTTTTCATTCCATCTATCAATAAACTGTGAAAGGGATTTTATTGTTGCTACTTTTCTTGCGTTTCAAACTGCCTTTCCAAAGTGATGGGTGTGGGGTGCAGTGACATTCCAGACTGATGGGCCATTGACAGTATGCAAACTACTACAGGTGTGAGGACACCTATCTCATCAATATTCATTGTGAAGACCACTGACTTTGAGAAAAAGAGTGTCACTCTAAAGTTCTAACACTTTAGTAATCAAACCATATAAAATTTCTGAATGTCACTTTCACCTATGTGTAGCCAACCCCTGTGTCTATAAGCTTCAGAGCTCAAAAGTCTTACCTAGAAATGTCTATAATGTGATTTTTTACAATTTCTCAGCATGTCTGAAAATAGGTTTTTGAAAAGTACATGTTTAAAGTTGATTTTAACAAAAAATAGAATAATAACATTCTAAGAGGTCTCAGATTATTGGTGCTGAGTTTGTGCTGAATAAAAGCAAATGTATCACTTTGGGATAAATGTTTTTAGATAGGTGAAATATTTTAAAATGTCAAGGCATGTCAGACTACCTCGAAAGTGGAAAAAAGGCCTCAGGCCCCAGGGGGTTAAACGCTGATGCCCTCTCTCGTATGTCCAACCAGGAAGTCACAAGGGTTCTACTAACCTGCCCTCAGCAGGTGAAGGTTGTTGAACAGAGGCCAGAAGGGGGGGGACACAACCAGGAGTTAGAGAGCGTTCCTGAGGAGGATGTGGTAGTTGTGAAGGTGTCTGAGACTGGTCAGTCTTTGGAGTCTGGTGAACCCTATAGGGGTGTCGGGACAGCGTCACTGCCAGCCATGACTACACAGGAAATCCGTGCTGGGCAGACGGACGACCCTGTCATTGGTCCTGTCCTCTACTTTAAGAGTCGGAATCAAAAACCGAGCCGCAGTGAGCGAGTGGGAGTTGGGGAAAAAGGAGGCCTTCTCTTAAAAGAGTGGCGGAGGCTAGTGCTAAGAAATGGTATTTTGTATCGTCATGTCAAGGACTGTCAAAGGGGAGTGGTGGAGCAGCTAATACTACCTGAGAAGCTACACACATCAGTCAAGATTGCTCTTCATGATGACTCGGGACATTTAGGTTTTGAGAGGACATTGCAGATGATAAGGGAGAGATTTTACTGGCCAAGAATGTTCCAGGAAATCAAGGCTTGGTGTGAGCAGTGTGAGAGATGCTGCCTCAGGAAGACCCCTACTGCTGGCCTCAGGACTCCACTTGTCAGTATCCACAGCAGTGCCCCTATGGAGCTTGTGTGTATAGACTTCCTGTCCCTGGAGAAGTCTAAGGGTGGTATAGAGAATGTACTCAATGTCACAGACCACTTCTCCCGCTACGCTCAAGCTTACCCTACTAAAGACCAAAAAGCAGATACTGTGGCTAAGGTACTGTGGAGAAATTTCTTCTGTCGCTTTGACTTCCCTGTGAAACTGCACGCTGACCAAGGGCGCAATTTTGAGAGCACAGTTGTGAAGGAGCTCTGTAAGTGTGTTGGTATCACCAAAACCCGCACAACCCCATACCATCCTCAGGGCAATGGGACCACAGAAAGGTTCAATCGGACCCTTCTGAACATGCTGGGAACGTTAGAGCCTCACCTGAAGCCACGCTGGCATGAATATGTGGATGCCATGACACATGCCTATAACTGCACACGGCACGACTCAACCGGTTACACCCCATACTATCTAATGTTTGGGAGGCATCCCAGGCTTCCCGTCGATCTGATCTTTGGGCTCCCTACCGCTAATACGTCAGGTGGATACAGTGACTATGTTCAGACTCTTCATGACTGTCTGTCACAGGCCTACACCCAGGCTAGTCAAACATCTCGACAAGCTAAGGAACAGCAAAAGAAATATTATGACAGGAAAGCTGTGAGTCATATCTTCCACCCAGGGGATAGAGTTCTGGTCAAAGTATGCCATGTGGAGGGGCGACAGAAGCTAGGAGACAGATGGGAGCCACGTCCATACAGTACATTGTGGTGAAGAAGCAACCCCACCTACCAGTGTATGTGGTACAGCCAGAGAATGGTGGAACAGAGAGAGTGCTCCACAGCAACCTTCTTACACAGTGTATGTTTCTTCCAGTTGAGCAGGCCGGTGTAGTGCCAATGGAAGAGGAAGGATCAGACACAGAGACAAGGGGGGCAGGTACTGAAATAGATGCCGAGGAGAAATCGGAGGGGGACGGCACAGAGGTGACTGACAGTAGAATTCTATCCAGGACAGAAGGTGGAGAGGATGTACACAGCAGCACAGAGATGGACATGGAGGGAGGACCAGTAAGTGAAAGGGTGGAGGGTACTGCAGCAGTCAGTAGTGCCAACTTACCTTTGTGTCCCGGCGCTGCCAGGAGAAATCCACCAAGAAATCGGCAGCCCCCAAGCAGACTATTGTGTGAGTCCCATGTCACAAGAACAGAGGATGAGCAGCAGAAAATAGAAAAAGGGTGGAGGTTGTGGCAAAGAGCCAAGGCAAGAAGAGTGACAGGGTGCACTTAGAGTAGGTAACAGACGCATATGCATATATTCACATATACACTTCTAATTTAGTCTTGTTGGTTTTGGTGATTGTGCTGTATCGTGTGGTGGCAGGTGGTCTTAGTCTTGTTTTTGTTTTGTTCTGATGGCTGGGGCGCCATCAACTAAGGAAGGGGTAGATGTAGGGCAGTAGTTCTGATGCACCGCTATTTTGGCCATTTTACATTTATATGTTCGCTCTGGGACACCGTATTCCATACGCGGGTTTAGAGCGGATGGCATTTTTTTTCCTTTAGTTTGCTCTCGCTACCCCGAAAGGTGAGCATTGTTAATGGCCGCTCTCTTTTCATATTAGAATGACAGAGCTAAAATTGCCCACCCATCCAGTTGAATATATTCTGGTTAATGTGAGGTTCGGATGCAGACCGTTTGGTTTGGGGTATTTTGATGTTTTGGTACTGAATTATAATTTGTAGAGGTCTACCGATATTGAATTTTACCGATACCGATAGCTAGGTTGGTCCGTACTTGCCGATAACCGATTAATTAACCGATAGTTTTTAAAATGGATACTGGATTTAAAAAAAAAAAAAACTAAATTAAAACACAACACTACATGTAAAATAGTACTAAACTTTATTACAAAAACCAAACAAAAAAACAGTACTGAATCATGAAAATGTGCTATATGAAATAAATATGAATATATTAATAAATATTGAGGTAAATTAAAGACATGCTTTCAAACTGAAAGAAAAAGTAACACTCCAAATAAATAAAAAAAAAGTTACATACAAAATGAATTATAATAATAATTATATAATTATATATAATATTAATTATATAAATGTATATTATATGTGTAGTCTCCCACTATATTTGCTTCTATTTTGAAAACTTTTTTCTCTCTCCATAGGCAGAGGTTGACCAAACTGTTTGTGTAATCTGTTATCAACGCTCATTATATACCCGTCTTTTTAGGCAAGAACCAGATAATGAGTGTCACGTCATGAAATGGTTTTAATACGAAGGGAGCTGTATTACGTGATAACAAATTTAATAAAAACATCGTAAGTTATGCCTATAATAGTAATGATTTCATTTCAAACAACAAATATATTATATAGAGAAGGTGAGCAAAGTATCAACAGAGCTTTTTGAAACTCCGAATCAGTAAAACACTGCGTCGCAAAAAGATTCACTGTTTCGAAGCGCTCCAGTCAGATCCCCCCATCCCCCCGGCAAATCGCACCCTGTGCCTGAAGATAAAAAGAACTGAAATCGAATCCATTCCTGATGGTAACAATCATGACATTAAACATTTGGGTCGGACTTGCGTGTATTTTTGCCACATTATTTTAACTGCTTGATGTACTGCTAATGTTAGCGTCCTCTCAGCCTTGTCGACAAACATACTGCTGTTCTTTCTCCAATGCAGAATCTAATCAACAAATGAATTACTTTATATTGAGATGAAAACATGTACAGTACTGTAGTGTACTGTATACATACCTTTTCGCTGTCTGTGTTTTAAACGTGCATTTGAAGTGTCAGCGTTGTCCGTGCACCGCGCTCTCTCCAGGCAGCTTGCTCTCTCCTTGCAACTAACAGTATCACGTGTCAAAACAAAAGCATGTGCTTTACAGCGATTTTCGCCTATAGAGGCGGCTCTTGCCATAGATATATATGTTGGCTCTCGCACTGTATAAGGACAACGGACCGTTCTCAGCCGCTTCAGCTCTGACGCAACCCGGAAAAACTATCGGCGTGGATTTTTGCCGATAACCGATAGTTCCGGGAATCAACTATCGGCCGATTAATCGGCAAAACCGATACATCGGTCAACCTCTAATAATTTGTAACTTTGGGTTGTTAATTGTCGGAATGAAGGCTATGTGCGGCAAAGGGGTTATTATCATTTTAGTTAGTAAAATGTTACGATGTCATTAAATGTACTGTATTTGTTATTGTCTTACTTTTATTTTTGAAGTGGGAATTGTACATTTTGTTAATTTTGAGTTTGCTCTCGCTACCCCGAAAGCACGGAGCGGCAACAGCGGAGAGAGAGGGAGCGAAGCTGTGTCCTCATTGTAATAAATCGCGTCAGTCCCGACCTACAATCCCGAACCTGCGTGGCTGGTGTTTTGTTCCTGCCCAACGCCCCTCGACCCAACACATACAAACACAACGCAGAGCATTGAGGCGCGGACCGGAGGCAGGCGGACCGACACAACGCAGCAGGAGGGTTACAATTACATGATATAACTTTTTTAATACTGTATCCTAAATTGTGGATAATTAAGCTATATATCATATGCTGAAGTACATTTCTGGAGTGTTAAAGATTAAAAGAAAAAATAACAAGAACCGTACAGAACCGAAAACCGTGACCCTAAAACCGTGATACAAACCGAACCGTGGGTTTTGTGAACCGTGCCACCCCTACAACCGAGGTATGCAGCAAAGCATTTGTGAAGCCACAACACGCACAACCTTGAGGCGGATGGGCTACAACAGCAGAAGACCCCACCGGGTACCACTCATGTCCACTACAAATAGGAAAAAGAGGCTACAATTTGCACGAGCTCACCAAAATTGGACAGTTGAAGACTGGAAAAATGTTGCCTGGTCTGATGAGTCTCGATTTCTGTTGAGACATTCAAATGGTAGAGTCAGAATTTGGCGTAAACAGAATGAGAACATGGATCAATCATGCCTTGTTACCACTGTGCAGGCTGGTGGTGGTGGTGTAATGGTGTGGTGGATGTTTTCTTGGCACACTTTAGGCCCCTTAGTGCCAATTGGGCGTCGTTTAAATGCCACGGCCTACCTGAGCATTGTTTCTGACCATGTTCATCCCTTTATGACCACCATGTACCCATCCTCTGATGGGTACTTCCAGCAGGATAATGCACCATGTCACAAAGCTCGAATCATTTCAAATTGGTTTCTTGAACATGACAATGAGTTCACTGTACTACAATGGCCCCCACAGATCTCAACCCAATAGAGCATCTTTGGGATGTGGTGGAATGGGAGCTTCGTGCCCTGGATGTGCATCCCACAAATCTCCATCAACTGCAAGATGCTATCCTATCAATATGGGCCAACATTTCTAAAGAATGCTTTCAGCACCTTGTTGAATCAATGCCACGTAGAATCAAGGCAGCTCTGAAGGCGAGAGGTATTAGTATGGTGTTCCTAATAATCCTTTAGGTGAGTGTATGTTCGTGTGTTACGGTATGTGTAGCTTTGTACTGTGGAAATTGATACATGCCATACAGAATTTGATGACATACAAAATCTTAGTTGTAGTTTACATTGGAAAATGTGCACCGTTATATTCAGGGCTGTGGAGTCGGAGTCAGAGACAATTTTGGGTACCTGGAGTCGGAGTCGGCAAAAAGTTAACCGACTCCGACTCCTACTAAATTTAAATGGGAATTAAAAAAGTAAGTTGAAATGTCCCAATTCACAAACAGTCATAATGAACTACTTCTCTGCTGTAAGAATAAAGCCCAATGCATGCAGTGCATAATGTTACCACAAAACGAACATGTCAACTTGTCAAGTAACCATGAAGCATGCTTTTCATTGACTGTATGCGTCACTATATGGGATGTAATGCACAGGTAAGGTGCGGCACCGCTTTCCATTGTGTCGTGTTCCACTGTTACAGGGAACTGTGAACCTAGCCTAAAGCCCCCCATACATTTACAGATGCACTGCCGATTTTTCGGCCGTTCAACGAGTCATCACGCGTCAAACGCCGGAAAAATCATCTGGTGTGTTCTCAGCTCCGTCGGCTCCCCTTTGCTATGCGCTAGTGAAAACCTTGTTTTCATTGTGTTTGTCTTTAATCTGGCATTATAGTAGAGTGTTGGCTTCCTAGCCAGTAGTTCTGTGGTGAAATGACATGTATGTTGCCTTCCTTTCCTTCAATGGATGTAGAAAATACATTAGCATAGTATATACATACAGAGGAGTCGGAGTCGGGGAGTCGGAGTTGGAAGATTTAGAAACTGAGGAGTCGGAGTCGGAGTCGGAGCATTTATCTACCGTCTCCACAGCCCTGTTTATATTGACAACACAGCTAAGCATTTAGCCCGTCTTGTTTGTGAACGACACAAGGACAAGTTCATTGACATAAATATTTACTTTTGAGGGATAAATGCATGATTTTGAGAAACTTACAGGCTCTTGTAGTGTTGTTTGTACAAGTTGTTTCAAGAAATGCACTTACTGTTTTGCAAATGTTAAGGATGATTCGAGAAATGTACCCAAGCAACTGAGAACCTGTAATGAAGAAGCACAACTACATTTCTGCAGTTCTCCTCCAGGTGTCACTGTAAGCACTTTATATACAGTGATCACTTTGGAACCACATACTTACACCCTTAAAGAGTCTGTAATCATTCCTTTTGATAAGGAATGGCAGAATAATTATACAAGTAGAAGTATCTCCTGTATTTCACAAAGATTAAGTAGTATGACTGATATCTTTGTAATTTCATTTTTCACCCATATATGGGTCATCAAATCTCTCTCTAACTAACTGCTCCACACTTAGTAATATGAAGTAACCCCCTTGTGGTCCTCTGGTTTAAGCCTCTCCATCTGTACACTGTACACTGCAGATCACAGAGTACAGCACAGGGAAGCTAAACACTGAATCAGTGCTGATCCCAGACCTGCAGGATATAGAGCTGCACAGGGTGCATCTGTGCCCATCCCTGTGAAAATATAAACCATCCCCACCCTGCCCTCGCATGCACCAAAACCATCCTCACCCTGCCCCCACATGCACCAAACTGTGAGGAATTTTGTGTGGGTGTACAGCTCACAGAGGGAGAGAGGATGCTGCCCAAAACTGTACAGGCAATGGATGGGGCCCTGCAGAGTGCTGGAGAGGATGGGGGACGTAGCTGCCCCTGTGGGGAAGGAAGGTGGCTTTGCAGAGGGACATTTTGGCTCCCTGTAGGGGGAGCTCTTCTCTATACATTCCTCAGACACGGACACTGCAGAGGGGGCTGTTGATCGTGCCTTTCCCGAGAGTCCAGTGCCGGGGGCTTCTGAAGCCTCAGGTTTAGCTAAACTGGCAGATGGATTGTAGCAGCTGTCCAGTCTATCTCTCCCTCTAGGTCACCAAGGCCCTCATAACTGCTCTACTGCAGGGACCGATAGTAGAACACAGCGACCTCAAAGGCGGAGAAGACCACCCAGGGGGCTACAGGACTTTGTGTGTTCCCTCGAAGGGCAAGGAACTTACACTGTAGTTTCCTGTATTCCCCTACCATGTGTTCCATTCTCTGCTGCGGTCGCGCAGTTTCGGTCTCTCTCTCTCTTTTGATCCTCAGGTCCGCCCCCGATCGTCGTCGTTGCCTCCCAGTGGTGTATCGCTACCGGAACTTCCACCCACCAGCTTCTTTAAAGAGACGCCGCCAGCGGCTGCAGCAATGTGGTAGCTGGAGAGGGTTTATTTTGGAAATTGTTAACTGTGTCTTATATATGTATGTATATACATATATATATCGCTTGTGTACCTGACGGCTTTAACAAAAATTGTGTACCACTCACCTTGTGGGACATTTGCAGGTTGGGTCAGGTTTTATTCTTTATTTCCATCGGTCTTTTGTTGTATGTTCCACTTTATTATAAATACCAGTAATCCGTTTGTTTTCCGTTTCCGATTAATACATTGACCCTGGGCATTACGTAGGTTATTATTATGTTAGACACATTAGATCAGGCGGACACCACTCTTGTATGTTCTGTTTTCATAGTTAGATTAGTGTAGGTAGGTAGGGTTTTATTTGTTTTGTTTCTTTCATTAGATAGAGTGGAGAAAAAAAACTAAGGGTAGGTAGGGACGTTTTGTTTTACTCTTTTTATTTCTTTGGTGTCGTCTGGGCCCAACCCGTAAATACTTTGTGCTTTTGTACCTGCTTGTCTGCTACGAAATACAGATGGTTTACTAAAAGCCGTATTAGAGTGGTGTGTCGGGTGTCCCTGTCTCTGTGTACGTGGGTGCGCCTCTCATATCCCTGGCCATAACAAGTGGGGGCTCGTCCGGGATAACCTTCCTTAGGGGCGCCTACGTACGCAGGTGAGGGGCACGACGACTGGTGGTGATATAATGGTGCTGTTCACGGTGAAGGGCTTTCTGGAGGATCCCTCCGTTTCTGTTTTAGATCGGTGTAGGAAAGATGATCTTATGCAGCTCGCGGCACACTTCGGGGTTGCGGTGTCGAGGGCGAAAAAAAAACAGGAGATTAATATGGCAGTGTTCGACCGATTAGTAGCCTTGGATATTTTGAGGCGTGAGGAAGTACCTGATTCGGGAGCGTCTAGTTCGGCGGAGTGCGCGGACATGGTGGGGAATGCCGAGGCGGTGCAGCCATCGGCGGAGACGGGGGATGCCGCTGCGGACGAGTCTGTGGTTCCACCCGTCGCGGCAGGTCTTTCCCCGTTCCAGCCGTTTTCACCTCCCCTGGAGGCTTCACCTTCCCTGGAGCTGGCCAGGGAAAAAAGCGTTTTGTTTGATAAGTGGCTTACTGCATGTAACGTTATTGATTTTCAGTCACTTCGGAAGTTGATCCTATTAGAAGAATTCAAAAAGTGTTTACCGGAGCGGGTTGTTACTTACCTGAATGAACAACAGGTAGGGACTGTGAAGAAGGCCGCTGTGATGGCAGAGGAGTTCACCCTCACGCATAAGGCCACCTTTGCTTCTTCGACATTGCGCGAGGTCAGCAGCAGCCGTAAACTGCCTGCGGGTAGGATGGGGACCGCTGTCGGGACTCGTGGACTGGGATCGCCTCCACTAGAAGACAGAGAATGTTTGTACTGTCACAAAGTTAGTCACTGCGAGACACCGGAGCCGCGCAGTCATTGCTGCTTGCTGACATTCTACCGCTTCTTGCGGAGACGTCAAGTCCATCATATGTATTGGTACAAGGTATAGAATTGGGAGTTGTTAAAATCCCTCTGTATGCAATCCAGTTACACACATCGTTTGTAACTGGAACAGTTCGCGTCGGTGTGTGCGATCGCTTACCAGTTAAGGGAGTTTCCATGATCTTGGGCAATGACTTAGCCGGAGATAAGGTGACTCCATTCCTGGAAGTAAACAGAGTTCCTGAGGAACCAGAGATGATTGATCCGTCGGTTACAGAGGTATTTCCCGCGTGTGCAATAACACGAGCACAAGCACGCAAGTTTAAAGACGTGGTGGGATTGGCTGACACGTTTCTATCTGGCGCTGGTGCAGAGGTTAACGTACCGAGAGTCGCAGCCTCGAGACCGGTAAAGATCGAAAAAGCGTTTGAAGGTCCTCTTACCGGAAAACAGCTCGTGTTGGCTCAACAGGCAGATGCCTCGTTGACCAAGTGTATGGCTGCTGCTCAGGATACGCTGACAAGCAGGAATAGTCAATACCTGATGAGAGACAGCGTCCTTCTTCGGAAATGGCGTCCTGCGTCAGACAGAGGTGCAGAGTGGGAAATTGTGTTTCAGGTCGTAGTACCTCAACCATTCCATCAGCATGTTCTTGGTTTGGCTCACGACAACCCTTTTGTGGCTCACCTTGGGGTGAGAAAAACTTATAACCGCGTTCTGCGGCATTTTTTTTGGCCGGGTCTGAAGTCTGATGTCGCTGCTTACTGCAGGTCCTGTCCTACGTGTCAACTTGTAGGCAAGCCCAACCAGGCCATTCCGCCAGCTCCATTACAGCCCGTACCTGCAATAGGGGAACCATTTGAGCACATAATTATCGATTGTGTCGTCCCTTTGCCTAAAACAAAGTCCGGAAAACAGTTGCTATCCAGAGGCGGTTCCTCTTAGAAAAATTACCTCTACTGCTGTCGTAAAGGCTCTTTTAAGATTCTTTTCTATGTTTGGGTTACCAAAGCATATCCAGTCTGATCAAGGGAGCAATTTTACCTCCACGCTGTTCCGGCAGGTAATAGACCAGTTGAACATTATCCATGTTACCTCCAGTCCGTACCACCCTGAATCGCAGGGTGCACTAGAACGCTTCCATCAATCGCTTAAATCTATGCTCCGATCGTACTGCTTCGATACCAGGAGGGATTGGGATGAGGGGATTCCCTTGGTTTTATTCGCCATCAGAGAGGTGGTACAGGAATCTCTTGGGTTTAGTCCCGCCGAGCTTGTCTTCGGGCACACGGTCCAAGGACCGTTGAAGGCATTACAGGAGACCATGTTGTCGGAGAAAACTCCGCCTAAAGGTAAAAAAAATATTCTTCGTTACGTGAGTGAGTTTAAGGAGCGGCTGTATAATGCATGCGAGTGTGCTAGGAAAAACTTAAGCTCTACCCAAACTAGAATGAAACGAAAGTTCGATGTTCGGTCTGTGTTAAGCACATTTCAGCCAGGCAAGAAGGTGTTGGTTTTATTACCGGTATGAGGATCCTCGCTCTCTGCTCGTTTTTCAGGCCCGTACACTGTGGTGAAACCGACAGTATGTCATCAGTACTCCGGACAGGAGGAGGAAACAACGAACATGTCACGTGAATATGTTGAAAGCATATCATGAACGCATCCCGGTCGACGTGTCGCTACCTACGCTAGGGCCCAGCGTGGGGTCAGCAGACGTAGTTGCTGCTGTGGTTGCTTTTCCCTCTCCTACTCCTGTAGCTGCAGATGATTTTGATAACCCTAAGCAAACCGCACGTCTGAAAAATTCGGAAATGTTAGCCGATCTTTTGGCGCTGTGTGCACATCTATTAGCTGATCAGCAGACCGATCTCATACGGCTTATTCAGTCTTGTCCCGAGTTGTTTCAGGATATTCCAACCCAAACCACAGTGTTGTCTCATGACATAGACGTGGCCGGAGAAAAACCCATTAAGCAGCATGCTTATCGCTTAAATCCTGAGAAACGGAGAATAATGGGAGAGGAAGTGTCCTACCTTCTGGAGCATGGGTTAGCTAAGCCCAGTTGCAGTCCATGGAGCTCTCCTTGCCTCTTGGTTCCGAAACCTGATGGCACATTCCGGTTGTGTACAGATTACCATAAGGTCAATTCCATCACGGTCCCTGACGCTTTCCCAATGCCACGAATGGACGACTGCGTGGACCGAATAGGTGCAGCGACTTTTGTGTCCAAACTCGATTTGTTAAAAGGGTACTGGCAGGTTCCATTGACCCCACGTGCCTCCGAAATCTCTGCGTTTGTCACCCCCGATTCGTTTGCGTAACGCACCTGCCACATTCCAGTGCCTTGTTAACCTAGTGTTGTCAGGGGTTCCGAAGTGTGAAGCTTATCTGGATGATCTGGTCATATACTCAGATACCTGGTCGGAGCATGTGCAGATTTTGGACTTGGTTTTTCAGAGGCTAAAGCATGCGAACCTGACTTTGAATCTGGCCAAGTGTGAGTTCGGTAGAGCTACCGTGTCCTACCTTGGGAAACAGGTCGGGCGAGGCCAAGTGCGTCCGCTAGAGCTTAAGGTTCAAGCCATTCGGGGTTTCCCTGTCCCTAGCACACGGAGAGAGGTCCGTCGGTTTTTGGGTCTGGCAGGGTACTACCGTGGGTTCTACCGAAACTTTTATACAGTGGTCACTTCCCTTACTTCGTTATTAAGCCCGTCACAGCCATTTGTGTGGTCTGGTGCGTACCAATATGCATTCGACAGCGTCCGACATTTATTGTCTGATACACCTGTTTTAGCTGCGCCTGATTTCACGAGGCCGTTCACCCTGGAGGTCGATGCCAGTGCTGTGGGTGCTGGTGCTGTTCTGTTACAGGAAGGCTCGGATGGCATCGAGCATCCTGTTTGTTACTTCCCCCGAAAGTTTACTAAGCCTCAACTAAATTACTCAACTATCGAAAAGGAAACTCTTGCTTTATTGCTTGCCTTGCAACATTTTGAGGTTTATGTCGGTTCTAGCTCTCATCCAGTGAAAGTATATACTGATCATAACCCCTTAGTGTTCTTGTCCCGCATGTACAACCATAACCAGCGATTGATGAGATGGGCACTTATATTGCAGGACTTTCATATCGAGATCCATCATAAGAAGGGCTCCGAGAACGTTGTGGCTGATGCCCTTTCGCGTGCTGTTTCGTGACTTAGGTGTCATGTATTGTTGGGAATGTCCTATGTGTTTGGCCCATTGGATGAACCGTTTTAAGGGGGGCAGTGTTACGTTCTCTGCTGCGGTCGCGCAGTTTTGGTCTCTCTCTCTCTTTTGATCCTCAGGTCCGCCCCCGATCGTCGTCGTTGCCTCCCAGTGGCGTATCGCTACCGGAACTTCCGTCCACCAGCTTCTTTAAAGAGACGCCGCCAGCGGCTGCAGCAGTGTGGTAGCTGGAGAGGGTTTATTTTGGAAATTGTTAATTGTGTCTTATATATGTATGTATATACATATATATCGCTTGTGTACCTCACGGCTTTAACAAAAATTGTGTACCACTCACCTTGTGGGACATTTGCAGGTTGGGTCAGGTTTTATTCTTTATTTTCATCGGTCTTTTGTTGTATGTTCCACTTTATTATAAATACCAGTAATCCGTTTGTTTTCCGTTTCCGATTAATACATTGACCCTGGGCATTACGTAGGTTATTATTATGTTAGACACATTAGATCAGGCGGACACCACTCTTGTATGTTCTGTTTTCATAGTTAGATTAGTGTAGGTAGGTAGGTTTTTATTTGTTTTGTTTCTTTCATTAGATAGAGTGGAGAAAAAAAACTAAGGGTAGGTAGGGACGTTTTGTTTTACTCTTTTTATTTCTTTGGTGTTTTATGTATATATACATAAAACCGCACTCACAAATATACCTGCATACATATTCATGTTCCTAGGCAGTGGCGTAACTATATAGCAGGTTCAGCAGGTGCGGTCGCACCGGGGCCCGTGATCTCTGGGGGCCCGTCACTACCTCAGACCCGCCTCCTTAAAAAAAAAAAAAAAAAAAAAAAAACCTCAGCATTAAAATCCAACCATCAAATAAAAACAGCTAAATAAAGTTATCATCTTTCATTGTCGCCAAACTGTCATGTCAGAGTATATTTGTTTCTACTGAGATACAGCAAGGGTTTCTGGGAAGGCTAAATGTTTTATTGTGATTTTTTGAATGGATGGCTGCACATTGCAATCATCGTGCTGACCAAAACAAGTAGCATGCCCTTCAAACCCAAGAGCGGCTGCAAGAAGCGCCAGGAACGTAGAGAGCTAGAGGAAAGGGTGGCAAAACTCCCGAAATTAGACCAATTCGGATTTTTAACCAAGAGTGGTCGTGAGGAGGACAGGACACGTAGCAGCAGTAACTGTGAACTGTCATGCAACAGGTAAGCTCTGGACAGAAGCTAGCCTAACATATAACACAGAACATGTTTGATTTAGACTAGGGCTGGGAATTTAGCTCATTAATTAGATTAATTAATCACAGAAAAAGTATGGAGTAAACAGCAGGAGATCCGAGTCCCAGATCGCTGCTGCGTGAGCCAGAGCGCAGTTCGGTTCAGTGAGATTTGGAAGAAAAAAACGCCAAAATGGCTAATAAATTATGTCTTAATGTTTTTTGCCGATTTTGACGATATTTTCCTTTTGGAAAAGACGCTCGCGCGTCTCCCGGTTCAACTTTGGAGCGCAGCTGAGCGGCCATGCAAGGCGAAAGTGGTCACGAAGCACAAACACACGTTTATTTCAACACTTTGCCCATCGGGAAAGTGTGTGGCATTGGTGAACCTGGTCATAGTGTCTGTAGGAGAGCTGTTGGTCGAGCTAGAGGCAGCAGGAGAGGGAAAATTGGCCTGGAATAGCCGCATTAGCTTTATCCATCCAGACCTCCAGAGGGGCGGCGCTGTGGCCGGAGTGTGTGTGTGTGTGTGAGAGAGAGAGAGAGAGAGAGAGCTGGGAGATGTAATGTATCTACATTTACAACTGTCATATACTGTAACCTAATTCATAGGTTTGGTTCAGTCAGTGATAAAAATGCCATGACCATTGTACCCTAAGTTATAGGCTTGTATTCAATAATTAATGGTAAAAAAAAACTGCTTCTTAATTGTAACGTCTGTATGTATGTGCGATTAAATGCGATAGGGATTTAGCTCAGTGGGTTAGCTATTCTGTCCATTGAAAACATGAGAGCCAGAGCATTAAATATTAGGGACATTGTTGATGATTTTGCACAACGTAAGGCTCGTAAGATGGCCTTCTAGTGGCCTAATTCACGCATATTGGGGGTTGTATGCATATGAATCATTTTCTTTTTTCTTTTTTTTCTGCACAGTTAAATAAGTTGGATTAAGTTTTGTTTCTGGGCAGTGCGAGTTTAAGCAAGCTTTCTACGCTTGAAGTTTCAGCGTTGAGTGTTTCAGTGCTTTGAGTGTTCCCATATTTCCATGCGAGTTGATGTTAATGCGGTTGTATTAGATTACCCTGTAAATTGGTATTAATAACAAACATTTTTAAAATGTTTTCACATGTACTGGATCCTATGTAGTACAGTATTTTTGTATTTATAATTACAATCTATATAAACTACCTCTGTGCTTCTGGTTCTTTGCAGAGAGGATTGTAGTCACCCTTAATGTGTATTGCATGTATCAGAGCTAAAACATCCTCGGGATAAATTTGAAAAAGTATAAGGGCCCAGATTGAATTTTCGCACCTGGGCCCATGACTATGTTGTTACGCCACTGTTCCTAGGTCAAGCAAATAACTGAAGATGTATGGCCTGACTCCATCCATCAAATCCCGTACGTCTTTACAATCCTGACCGACTGTCCGCAGTGTTTCTACCTCAATTCAACTTCAGTTTAGTTTAAGTCCTCCTACAGTTCATGCCTGGTGTTAATATGTGGCCTTCTATAAGCTGTCAAGAGCAAGTGAAATAACTTCTTTATGCTGTAGACAGTTTTCAGTAATTTTTTTGTGCTGAAGCTTGCAATGAGGTCCAGAAATCACAAATCTCATTCCATATGTGCATTTGATGGCTGGGTCCTCTCTTTTGATGCAATGTAACTTCAATAATTCTGGGTGTGGCAATTTAAGGAAGAAATGTAGCAGTTAATGTCCTTTTTAATCAATGAGTGGAAACTCAAATTGCTTTTTGTAGGAAGGTCAGGCAGCTGCACTTTCCAGTCAACATATATGTACCCGCACATTTATTTACATGCTTTACATCCACTTACAAAATAAAGTTAGCCTCAACATTATCCTGAACGGCACCATTTTCTGAACTTTGCATAAACTTATTTTTAGATAAATATCCACATACTTATTTGTTCTTTTTCTGGGGCAGAGTAAAGGTCTCTGTGATGCCAACTACTGGGAACAGCTCATACCAGAGTGTATCTGGAAAAACCGGCAGACTGTGGGTCCACATTAATATAATCGATTTGTGGCTTGGATGTTTTTTTTTGCTCTTTTTATTATGCATCATCATGTTGACATGTTGTCAAGTGTATAATCGAGTTCATATAACCAGGGCAATACAGTGGCTATGTCTCTGTGTGTGTTTATGTGGGATTTGTGTTCTCCCCTTGTTTGTGTTGGGATGTTTTTCTTGTAACATCATCTCAAGTGAACAGTGTGTGGCTGTATGTATGAGTGAATGTAAGTGAGCCTTGTGACTGGTATCACACTCAGGGTGTCTCACCACCACACTGTACTGGATAAGTGATTATGGACAATAGATGGATAATGATGATAAGGAAAAACATTGTTAATGTGTTGATAATTACATTATTTGTAAGAAAAGTTGCTGATGCTTATTAAAAATTAATTGAAATTTTAAAATCCATTCATGTGGTAGCAATTTTTGTACACTCATTCACCATCCACTTTTACTGTATTGCAGATAATTTTATTACATCAAATGATTGTTTCCAATTTCAAGCTGAGATAGATTAAGGTTAAGACTTCTTCCACCCAACATAAATGCAATGGTACATGATACAGTAAATTAAACAGCATCAGTCGAGACATGTATACAGGGGCGCCGTAAGGGGGAGGAAAGCTATCACGATTCCAAGGGCCCCTGAGCGACAGGGGCCCTAAAAAATTAGGAAAATAACTGGATTGGTTTGGACTGGGGGGCCTAATATGATATGCTTTCATGGGGCCCAAAATCTCTAGCAACGCCCCTGCATGTATATAAAAAAAAAAACATTAAACCGCAAAAACAGAAAGATCATATTTCTTTCCTTTTCATTATAAATCAACATACATATAAATTAATTTGACAAAGTAACATTTTTATTTCACATTCTTGTGATTAATTACTGTAATTGCTAATATCTGCTTTCATAGAAAAACTTGTTTATTGTACAACAGCTTCATTCATGATTGCAAAGTTTGAAACTCGTTGGGTCTCATTCCTGAAATGTGGGCAGAACGAATTTGTTCGTAACCTGTTCATAGAGGGAAAATCCAGTATTTATCGATGTTTTAGTAAGGACCCATCTGTCCGTAAAAACGAATGGATCTTACACATTCTCAGGACCAAGCATAGTGCATATGTAAATAATGAAAATCCATGTTTTTATTCTTGAACTTACAATTTTTACACGTCCCTTCCAGGCTCCGTAGATAAAGGTTACGCTTCTTATAAGTTTTTTTTTTTTCCTTTTTTTGCTTTTGACATTTGGCAGATCCTGAGGACGTGTGGCAGCACCACCTTATATGGTAAGATTTGGGGCGTCGATGGGTGTGGATTACGGTAATGAACTGACACGCACACTTGTATTTGTTAGGGCTGCACGGTATAACATCGCGATGCACTCGCCATCATGTGGCGCATGCGGAATAATCATCAGGGCTTTATATGGGGAGTGCAATATTTGGGCCGACGCCAGATTTTCGGTACTATACAGAAGCTTACTTACGCCCACAATTTCATAAGCAGATTAATAGTATGCCTACAATATTAATGAGATGCGTATTGCGACACCCATAAGTAGCGATGTCGAAACAAAGCTTTCTGAAGCAATGAAGCTTCCTTTCCAAATGTCAGAAAACAGTTCATTACTCCAAGCCTCACTGCACGGTGCACGGTAGCGGCACCTGCTGGTCAAATTGTTGTATTGTGGAGTTACTCATTGACAGCCTTCCCTAACTTATCTGTTAACTGTTATCATGTTGGCGAGCAGATGTTTAGGACAGACGTGAGCTAGCTGTTAGTCCTCAACAACGTTACAAAAAGAAAGACTGATACAGAATGTAGAGTTTTCAACAAGACATCTAAGTATTTATCTCCTTAAGTCAAAGGTAAGGCTGTGTGCTTTGTGGAGTACAGATCGCTGTGTTTAAGGATTACAATTTGACTCGCCATTATGACACTAAACACGCTTAACAAACAAAACAGCAATAGGGCGTGTTACTTTTTAATTTAAAGTTAATTTAATGGTAGTCCTTGAAATACTGCAAAAACATGCACATTTTCAAGATCGTTTTTTTGAATGTTGATTAAATAGTGATAAAATATTCGCGTTTTTATTATCTCTGCTCCATGTTTTCATTGCCAATTGTGACACCTACTCTTACAGCAGCAGCTTATAAAAACCTTACAATGTGCGGCTTTTTATAAAGAGATCAAATTCATGTCGAGCAGAATTTAATTCAGGCTGTTGGTCAGGCTTGGCCCTCCAGAACAGTCCGTGTCTCATTTGGCCCCCTGGGAAAAATAATTGCCCACCCCTGGCTTATACTGATCAGTGTCACCCAGACAGATGTGATCACTATAAGCGGTTTCCACTGTATCTTGGTAACTTAATGGGCTCCATCATAATTAGATAGTTTAAAGTGAATTGCGATTTTCACTTCACACATCGTTCTAAACCAGAAATTTGAATTAATCGATGAAATCAATTTATCACATGATTCTGCTTCAAATGATTGAATTCGCTGCAGGAATCCAGCTTTAGCTTCTGCCATTTCATTTTCAATCAGCAGATCAATGTATTCTGGTATAGAAAGTGGGTTGGGCTTTAAAGCGATTTCATTTAGTCGAGTTAAACACCTTTGCGATGTTTCAATTAGATCCAGTACTCCTTTTTGAAGATGTTCAATTTCCTCCTCTTGTCTTATTTCCTGAGCTGTCAGTTTGACACCAGTGGCTTTGTGAATTATTTGTCGGGTCCTTTTGATTTCACCCAGTTTGGCCAAACCAGCTCGGATCTGTGGTCGCAGACCTGTGACTGCAGTTTCCAGCTCTTTGCGTTCTTTGAGGACTTCCCTAGTTAGCCTCAAGCTCTTGGCTTCCATACTTGTTAAGGCACCAAAAAACTTCTTCATGGTCTTCACACCCATTCTCCAGAACATCTTGTCAAAGTTGTCATCACCATCTTCCTCATTTCCATCATCACTATTTTTCACATTGACTGAATGAGAATTGTCTGCAAACAGTGCTGAATTGTTGAATTTGAAGTGAACAGGAATCCCATTTTCTGTTCTCGGACATGGTACACCAGACACGTTGATGGCCTCTAGAACTGGGGGCTTCTGTCCATCTGCAAACGTCACAAGCATCTGGATATTGTCTGCTATGTCTTTACCAAAAATGGAAAGTATGGAGTCAAACACATATTTCTGTGCATGTGTTAGTCGTGCCAGTGAGGCCTGAGTTACGAAGCAGACTGCATCTATAGTGCTGATGCCGTTGTCAGAGGTGAAAAATGTCCGGATCTGTTCAGTGATTGCTCTGTCTCTCTCTATTCCTCTTGTGTCACCAAAACCTGGGGTGTCAATGATAGTGATGGAGTAGCTTATTGTATATCCATCTTGATAGTAAATTTCATAGGCAGTGATAAGGGATGTTTGACTCTCTGCTTGTGATTTTGAAGTCCCCTCATCAACTAATTTGAATCGGAAATCGTCTTCCCACTTAACACCCAAAATATAGTTGATCATTCCGTTTATTAAGGTTGATTTTCCTGCTCCAGTTGCCCCAATGACCATAATGGTTCGATGTTCCCTGATGTTCTCTTTGCCAAAAGCAAATCTCTTGCATCCATCTAAGTTTGTGTGTATCTCCTGCAGGGGAACCTTGTACACAGAGGGGACCCCTTTGCTGAGACATTCACTCTTTTGTTTTATCTGTTCAGCTAGTGTCTCTGACAATGTTGAAACAGAGACTGTCAGACTTTCTTTGCTTTGACCAGATTCACCACAATTGCATGTAATTCTAACATCATATGTTGTATCTGGCTGTAACTCAGTAATTTTATAGACTTCACCTTTACCAGTCTTTTTTTTCCAGTCTGACTTATTTTCATTTTCTTTATTTCTGTACTCAACAACATAATTTTCAATGCTGACCCCATTCCCAACTATAACAGGTTTTGTCCAAGTAACTGTAATCTCCTCTGAGCCTACATATGTTTGTCTTGGCTTCCCAGGAGGACTTGTGGGCAAAGTTTTAATGCTGTCGCTTTCATCACTGGTTAGACTGACACCTGCTGGACACACTGCCTTGTATCTGAACCTGTAGTCTGTATGGGGAAGCAGCCCAGACACAGTACATTCTAGGTTGGATTTGGATACTTTAATAAATTGCCAACCATCTGACTCATTAGCACAGTACTCAACCAGGTAATGTGTGATTTCACTGGATCCATACTGGGGGTGACTCAGCTTTATTGTCACACTGTCATGAGTGACATCAGATGCATTTGGTCTTTCTGGCTTTGACGGAGGCTCAAAATGGTAATTTTTGTTAATCCCATCTTTGTAAAGGTAAATACTTGCCCCTTTGTGTTTATCATTAGCTATGGATGCTGATATAAAGTGTGTTTTCTTATTCTCCTTGTTTGCTTTTGCAAAATCTATGAAGAGGAATACTTGTTTGTTCATTTTTTCTGACACAGAATCTGAGAAGTAAAACTCACACGGCTCAACATCCTTCCCATCTTCCTCTGTTGGTTCTGTTAGCTTTGCAGTTGAAAGAGCCTTTAAGTGACTCCGCAAGCAGGACAGATACGGCTCCTCCTCACCCAGTGATGTGAATGCAAAGCACACTACATTCTTATCTCTATTTTTTAAGATTTCACTTTGAAGCTCGCTCTTTGATGCCAGAATTTTTGTGTCTTCCATCATATCAGTGTACACTTGGAGCAGGTTGATTTCTTGCTCTTTGCAGTCCAGCCATTCCTTAAGTTTATTGCTATTCAAAGGAGACTGTTTCTTCTTTGTTAGGATGTTTGCAAGCACACATTCCTCTGTTCCACCTTCACGAATTGATGGTAAAATGCTTGACAAAGATCTCTGAAACACTGATTTGTACTCCAAGCACATATCCTTGAAGGATTTTATCTTTCGACCAATTTCGGGAAAGTATGAAATAACCTTTCTCTTTGTAATATCATTGCATTGCATTTCTATTTCATTGAAGTCCTCTATCACGCTCTGTGATTGATTTATTAATCTGACACTGATCTGACGCACTATTCTGGCAGCAGAAGAATCTAAGATTTCCAGGGGGAGTAACCACACCCTGACTGGCACAGCGTTTTCCCCCTTTTCACCCAGCAGAGTTGGAAGAGTTTTGTATGCGTCTACAGCATCATGGAAGGAAACAGGGTTCTGTTTCAGGGCAAAGTCCCCATAGAATTTACAAGACAACTTATCAACAGTAGCTTTGTCAGAGTCTGTCATCTTTAAGGAAGCCTCCCCCTCAACTGACAATTTTGGTATTTTCTTTATCATCACTTGCAGGTTCCCCTCAATGTTTTGCTGGTCCTCACTTTCTGACACTTCTCGATCAAAAACAAAAAATGCCTGAGCACCGTACAGCACTGCTGTTACCACGTGTGTGGCTATTCCCTTCTCAAATACATATGGGTGTTTAACATTTCCCCGTCCAAGGTGACTCATAGACAGCTGCTTGAACTTCGTAGTTGTTTTATACGTCAGGGTGACACGTGCCTGTTTTTTTGAAGCCTTTGTGTCCTTAAGATATTTGGCAGATCCACCTACCTCAACCAGTCCCCCTAAGAAACTTGCTTTTAGTGAAGCATCAACATCCAAAGCCCATGCCTTATCTTCTACAGAATCAGATGCAATGACATCGAATTCTGTGTTGTGCTGAATTCTTTCATCCGAGTTTTTTTTAAGGTCTTCAAGATCCCACATTGTAATTCCTGCATAGGAAAATAATCATGTTAGTGGTTTAAATAAAATGTATTTCAGTAACTGAGCCAGGAATAGGTTTTTTATTAAATTAAGCTAAATTCTTTTTTTCCACAATTACTTTCTGTATTATTTGATGAAGCAAATAAAGCCCATAAACAAGGATTCTTTGTTTCTCTGGGGTGTATTCCATGAAAGTAGCTAAAGAAAGTCAGACTCAAACTAGCGCCATCTCAAAATAGTGGCATGTTGTTCCAGTAACGCAGTTCAGCTTTAATTAATCAAGGCTCATACAAGACAGACTTGCATAGTTTCACTTTGTGTATGAAGAACACAAAGACGTAATCACTAAAAAGGCAATACTGTGGCTATAAAGACAGGGAGTTGGCTTGACAAAGAATTGCAGACAGAATAAATGTGGAAGTTATGTAAATATTACAAGTGCCCAGTACAGTGACATAGTGGTACAGTGGTTCCTGCTGTCACCACAGACTGCTAAAGTTCCTGGTTCAATTCCCATAGCCAACATGAGCCAGACTTTTTGAAATAAGACAGACTTTCCTTTTATTTTTTTTTTCTTTTTCCCTTTATTTTTGCTTCATGGAATACTCTCATAGATAAATAATCTTTTCATTTACAAACAACTTTAAAGTAGGAATATACTTTTTCCTGGGTAACTTCTGTGGTATCAATGATAAACTGTACAGAAACAAGCTTGTATGCATTGTTGGAATGTGTATAATTAGCATTTATAACTTTTGTAAATGCAATTCTACTGTAGCTTTAATTGTGGTGCAACATATTCAGTATTTAATGTTAGGTAATTCTAAGTAACTCTGTATTGGGTAGGGCTAGGCGGTGAATCAAGATTTTAAAACATACCGAGATACAAATAGAGCACGATATGGATCTTTTATATCGAGTCAAACGAAGTTTTAAAGTTTCAAAAGTTCCATTTCAAGTCTTTTTTCTTTTCCCTCACTGTCTGCTGCAGGCTCCACTGCTCTGCTCTGCTAGCAACCGCGCCCCCACTCTCTTGCATGCATGCTGTGACGGGGTCAACCGTGAACACATGCTGTGATGGGGTTAACTGCGCCCCCACTCGCGTGCAAGCATGCTGTGACAGGGTTAACTGCACCCCCACTCACATGCACACATGCTGTGATGGGGTCAACCGCGCTGCACAAGCAGTTTATGAAATTAGTATAAACTAGTGCTGTCAAACGATTAAAATTTTTAATCAGATAAATCATAGGGTTGCTGTGGATTAATTTTGATTAATCACGATTAAATATCATTCATTTTTAATCTATATTAATCGCATTTCATTTTGCATGAGCAAACAGACTCAAGAAAAAAGGGAATATATATGCACTTATATTTATTGAACACCTTGAACACGAGTCGGATGCATTTCATCTGCCACAGAAGTGCAATACCATGGACCCATATCAAAAAGCAAGATTTTTTGCTTAGCCGGTACCTCAGTTTAAATGGTCTTTATCTTCGTTCACTTACAATTAGCCCGAACTACCGTAAATCCAACAAATAATCAGACTAATCATGAAATCCAGTTGGACGGTATAGTGTGCGTGACCGATTTAATGAGCCACAAATGAGAAGTAGTGCTTAAACAGTATAAAACTACAACTTTCCCTTCTGTTGATAAAATGCGCAGCCATCTTGGATTCTGAACTTGGGATCATTTATATTTCTCGGATCTCTGAGAAATGGGAGTGCGCATGCCGTCACTTCCGGCTTCAAAACTCGGAATCCGACTCGGAATACGAGTTCCCAGGGCAAATGGAACGTATCAAAACTGCCTGAAATGGGTTGACAGAGACATTTCAGGGATTTTGAGTCATTCTGCGCTGCAGATGGGTTAATTGCATTAAAAATTTTAATCAGATTAATGATGGATTAATCCGCGTTAACCCCTTAATTTTGACAGCCCTAGTATAAACTTAACATTGGACAGTCAGATAGTTATATGAATTGCAGATGGACCCTTGTTCATTAATAAATTAATACATTTAACGGTTGGCTGTTAACGGGTTGGATTGTTTGTGGTCTGTGTGTAGCTGAACTTGTATATGAAAAGAAGAGCACTGAAATATTGTTTTTTAAGTGTTAGTGCAAGTATTGAAGGTTACCATATGAAATTAATTTTAACTTAGTCAATAGCACATGGTAGGGAAGTACTTACCAAAATAGGCTAGGATGAAATGCTTAGATAAGACCACCTCTAACCCAGGTTACTAAGCGATACTGGTAATTAGTGAATCCCATTTAAGACTCACGGAGATTCCACAATTGAGTTTGGCGGAACCAACCATTCAGCATAGCAATTATTAATAATCATCATTAAATAATAATTAATTAAAATGTAATTAATCTCAAAACATATTGGTGGAGATATTAAAATTTACCTTAGCTAAATATTCCTACACATTCAAGTATTTTGTTTAGATTTGTATTGTGTTCTTAACCTGTAGCCTAATTGCATTACATTGTTGAAAGCACTTTCAGATACTGTAGGCCTGTAAGTTAATTATAAATTCATTTGTTGTGTACAACCTTTATTTTGTTAAAGTGTTTTTGTGACATCTTGTATTGCTTTGACTTACAACTGAATTTTTTCCACACTTCATCAAAATGTAGGTATATATTGTCATTCGGCCAAAATATATCGTGATTTTTTTGTCCATACCGCCCAGCCCTAGTATTTGGTATTACGTAACTCACCAGTACTCCTGCTTATACACACAGGGATGTAAAGCTTACTTAATGGAAAACAATACATGCTTTGCCTGCAGTTTTTACATTATTAGAATCAACATTTTATCAATGACAATAACTACAAACTCAGCAAAATGCCAGGAGAACTTCTCATATAGAATGTTTATGGAATAACTACATTACCTTACACTGATAAACACCCTCAGTACCTGAGTTTCTAGTTCCAAAGGTGCTCAGTGGAGGATGGATCCTGACTTTGTTGAGCTAATCAGTCAGTGCTGATTGCTTACTAGGGATGGGTACCGAAACCCGGTACTTAATCGGTCCGGGTGCCTAATTATAAAAGACCGAAGTATCGATAAGCTCTGACGTTAACGGTTTTGCTGTCGGTACTGGAGAAATAATAAAAAAAAAATCCTATTTATTATTGTTAAATAAACATTACCTAGCATATTTTACCTGGCCAGCCTTATAATTTGCGATAATATTCGCTATTCGCCTGCAGTGCCGTTATTTGCAATCTCACGCACGAAATGTAGTCTAGCTGTTCCGCAGTACACAGAGCTCGCGCTTATGAAGTGACGATGGCGGAGAGAGCCAAACGATCCAAAGTATGGCTACACTTCACCCGTGTGAACACGGACAATGGTCGTTTCAACAAGATTTTTGCTTGTAAAGGCGGAAACACAAGCAATTTATCAAAACATCTAGTCAAAGTGCATTATGTGCAGATAGAGAAATGCGAAGTTTTCGACTGCCTAGCTTCTACTTCAGCGTCCGCCTCCTCAGGTATGTATGCTATGTGAAAATAACGACATAAACACATAAGGTCTCTCTAAATCAGTATTATAATGTTAATAATTTAAAAAACACACATTCAGTTACATATAGCCTACATAAAGGCTAAATATTTAGAGTATTTTTTATGTAGTAGCCTAAATAAATATTAAACATTAAAATGCCTTTATAGTACTGCTTTTACAAATAGATAAATAATAATAAACTAAGAAATTATAAAGCAGAGTTTACCTAAAAATTAATTTGTAGTGATTAAATACATTCAATTTAGCGTACATTGCAATAGGTTCCAAACCTGTATTACTTTTAATCCCAAACACAATTAACTAATTTATGTGAATGTGTTCATGGTAAAACATAAACATTAGCCACAGATGATTGATAAGCTGCATTTTGCAACTTTTTTGATGTTGATTTTTCTCTAGAAGAATGGTTAAAAGCTGCTAGTTCTCTTGCAGCCTACCTGCATGCTCCAACTATGTTCCTTTAAATCATTGTATATTCATTTACAAGAAAATTGTGTTTATTTACTTGTTTTACAATCATTGGTTTTGTTTGTGTAATAGATATTTGCTCAAACATTGGTGTTTGCTAAGCTATAGATAATTATTTTATATTTAAAAAATAAAGTGTTGTTATTTCTGTTCTCAATTTGTTTTGGTTTTTAATTAAAAAACACAACAAAAAGTACCGATAAGAGTACCGTTAAAGTACCGAATCGATAAGTGGTATCGATAGAAGTAGTAATACCGTTAAAACAGGGGCATAGATTTAGGGTGGACGGAGGGGATGTGTCCCCACCAATATCCTCCGACCATTGAAATGTCCCCACCAATAATTTAATCCACTTAAAAAAAACAAAAAACAATCGTGCTGTCAACATTAACCTAGACACGCAGAAAGGGATAAATCATGTTCTCTCCTTGAGTCCTCCCGCCCCCAAAACACATATGAACATTTTGATTGGCTGTGCATTTCCCTGTTATCATGTGAGAGGCTGTGGCTGCATTCAGATACAAGCAGCGCCAAATGCAGTGGATTTTTTTCCCCGTGCAAGAAGGTGTGTTGGGTGACACATGTGAGGATGGCGGCAGCAAAAAAACAAAGAAGCTGGACATAAGGAGCTTTTTTTCAAAGAAAAGTGTAAGTCACTTCAAGTTCGCTAGTGAATCCATCAAAGTCCATCAAAGTAACGACAACAGTTAACGTTAATGCTAGTGGGTTTTTTTTTTTTTACCGCTTTGACGCACATTCATTATAGCAGGGCAGGCTATAGTCTGTGAATACGGACTTAAAACTAACAGCAGATTAAACAGCTAAATGTAAAAGTATAAATATGATCCCTGTCAGTTCTCCTAATCTAATGACGACTATTTGTCAGAAATCAGTCTTGTGAAAGAAATTGATATGCTACATACTAATATTGCCATGGCTAGAATCACAGTTCACCAATAGACAATCCACTTCGCACAAATAGTTTTTAAAATGCATTCACTGACTTGGCAAACATTAATGATTTGATTCGAGATTTGCACACTAAGACTCAGAAAAAGTGGAGTCATAGGTCCCCACCAATGTCCAGAGCAAATCTACGTCCTTGCGTTAAAACCTTAACGATACCCATCCCTATTGTTTACATTTGCATTTCATGTGATCAGCCTCTTATCTGATCCATGCGTTGTTCTAATGCTGACTGCGAGTATTCATATCGCATTGATTAACAGTACTCTGTTTTGATTCCTTGGCCCTGTGGGTAACAGATGAACAGCTGGGCTCAGATAGCTGCCTGCTACAGTCTCTGGACTGTGGATCCATGTGTTCTGACCTAATTCTCCTGCATTTGGCAGCTAGGTTATTTAACAAAGTCATGGATTCATTTTCAGAAACCACTTACTCTATTCAGGATCACCAGGGGTCCAGAGCCAATAGGCACAAGGCAAGAAACCATCCACAAGGGGGCACCAACCCATTGCAGGGCACACTCACACACCATGCACACCTATGGACAATGTGGTAACTCCAATTACCCTCAGCATGTTTTAGACTAGGGGGTGGGGGAACCAGAGAACCCAGGCAAGATTCAAGATTCAAGAGGTTTATTCGTCGCATACAGTACACCATACAGTGAAATGTATTTGGCTGTGCAAAAATAGAAGAAAAAAGGTAAGAAATAAAATAGGAGTAAAAACCCCATAACGATATGGGGAGAACATGCAAACTCCACACATAGAGCCCAGGCAGAGACTTGAACCCAACTCCAGGAAGTAGGAGGTAACAGTGCTAACCACTGTGTCACCCCAGTCATAAAGCCTATGGTGCCAATCCATGCATTTGCCATAAGTAGTTTTAATAAACACAGCTCACAAGTGATATTGCTTGATCCCTGTCTTTAAAGTAAGGATAATCCGTTTGGTTTTTTTGTTCATGTATGAAATTATGACCAACTTGCTACATCTTCTAAGTTGTACATTTACATGAACTCATTTATGTGACATTTTTATCCAAAGCAATTTATAGTTGAGGTTTGAAATTTGGGATAGGTGATATATCAATAAAATATTGTATCTTGATTATGAACATTCATATCCTCATCAACTTGAATATTGTGAGCATTGATATATAGCCTAAACACTTGTTTTCTTGCACAACTAATAGTTGTAGTGTACTTGTTTTCTTGCACAACTAATAGTTGTAGTGTATTATTTTTACACAAATTCCATCAAGTTATGAGCCTGTGGTTGGCATAATTTATCATAATACCATTCTCTATAACTGTTAGTAAAACAATTTCATTGTCACAATCAGGAAAACTCAAAACCACATGCCATATTTTACTGTGTCCCACATATTAATTTTAGAATATTGTGATACATATTGATATTTGAAAAAAACCTAGAAACAAAAATTCTGTTGGTGTTTTATAGTGTTACACCCTACGATAAAAAAGTTTGTTTTTCTATGATATATTAAAATTAAATTCCAGTTTGCAGTCTTTTAATTATTTTGTCTTTTTCCATGTTGGGAATCTGTTTAAAGGCAATTCTAAGACAATCTTAAGCAAAAATCGAACACTGAAGTAATGAAATACTGACGTGAATTGTATTGTGATAAATATCAGTATTGCTTGATGTAAAAAAAATTACCATCATATTTGCAGTTCATGTGTGTTTTCTGGGATTTCAAATTATACTGTGTATTGTTAGTTCAATGCTCTACTTGTTGAGCTACAGGAGCTGAGCTACCCTCAAAGGCAGGGTATCATGTACACTCATGTACTCTCAAAAACATGTGGTCTCTCATTGAAAACTCCACCCTAGAGTTGCACCTCTATGGAATCTGGTAATGAACCAGAAACAGCTGTTTGATTTAGCGACTTACCTGTAATGAGACAATCTTTATGGCAATCATACAGCATCCCCAGCTGGAAGGGTCTTCCAAGGGCTGCCACCTCCAGGGGCGTCTGTGAGTCAGCTTCCATGATTTGAGTTCTAAAATCTAAAAATGCAGGTGTATATGCTATGATTAATTCATAATTGTGTGAATGTCACAAATTACATAAAATACTAAATTATTTTAATTTAAAAAGAATAATTCTGAATTGAGCTTTGGAGACATACGAGCAACATTTAGGAAAAAAAAAAAAACATTTAAAAAATTGTATTAATAACAGCTTGAACCCAGGTCCCAGAGGTGTGTGCAACAGTGCTAACCACTGCACCACCGTGCCGCACCCATCATCATCATCATCATCATCATCATCCTCTATCCATCCATCCAACCATTTTCCGCCGCTTATCCAGTCTCAGGTTGTGGGGGCAACAGTTTAAGCAGGGATGCCCAGACCTCACCAGACACCACCTCCAGCTCCTCCGGGGGACTACCAAGGCATTCCCAGATATACAGTCCTCTCCAGTATGTCCTGGGTCTGCCCCAGGGCCTCCTCTTGGTTGGATATGCCCAAAATACCTTCCCAGGGAACTGTCCAGGAGGTATATCCTAGATAGATGCCCAACCAGCTCAACTGGCTCCTTTCGATGTGGAGGAGCAGTGGCTCTACTTTGAGCCCCTTCTGAATGTCTGTGCTCCTCACGCTATCTAAGGCTGAGCCCAGACACCCTGCGGAGAAAACTCATTTCTGCCACTAGTATCTGTGATCTCATTCTTTCGGTCACTATCGAGAGCACCACAGAACTGTACAGCGTCCGCGTTACTGCCGACACTGCATTACTGGCAACACTGCATTACTGGCGACACTGCATTACTGCCGACACTACACCGATCCATTTGTCAATCTCCTGCTCCCTATTTCCCTCACTTGTGAAGTGAGCCACTCAAACTCCTCCACCTGAGGTATCAACTCATCCCCCGTCAAGAGAAGGCAGTGCACCCTGGACCTCTGTGATACTAGGAACTATGTTGTAGGGGGCAACTGCCCCTGGTATGGTCTCCCAAGGCAAATTGGTCCTAGGTGAGAGGCCAGACTAAGTGCGGTTCACAGAATCACCTATGAGGATCAACAATAATGACCATGTTACCCCATCCTGATGGGGGAGACGGGGGCCGCACCCTGGAGCAACGAAATATACATTTTAACAAGGAGCTTTAATAAGAAAAAGGTAAGATCCCTCCTCCACTTTCACAGGCGACTTCCAACACTCAGTAGAATAATATCTGATAGGACAAATGAAATAAATGTGATTGGCAGATTCAGATGGCACAGGCTAAAGTTGACCAACCGCGCTGGAACTTCCACGTAACTTCTAAATGAGAGCTTGTGCTTGTGGTCAACCAATCAGGTTCTTGCAAGCACCTCCCAAATAGTTTGTGCTCAAACAAGAAGTAGGTAGGGTTTTTCCGAGGAACTACAGTCAGACCAAGTTCCTGTGAGGGGACACGACAAAGTTCCTGGTTCCGAAAAAAGGTTCTTTAAGTGAGAAAACATTTAATAATAGATTTATTACAAAATATCATCCATTTGATTGGCTGAACCAAAGGCAAAATTATTACGTTATTGCCAGTTATTATATTAAGGGTAGTTATTACCTTATTGGCTGTTACAGGGGCTACTCCACAAAGTAAGTTTATACAGTTATACAGATAACTTTAAAAGTTTCTTCAAAGTATGTTGTCAGGAAACCTGATTCCTGGCCACATATCAATGTCCATGGTCCACTGGTCCTTTAGGAAGTTCTATGGATCCCTGTCGAATCCAGCTGCTTTCAATTTAAGCAGATAATCATTTGGTTAGGAAAATAACCCATGTTGCAGTGTGTTTTGCCACTCAGTACGTCTGAGAGCAAGAGGATCTGGCTGCAGAACACTGAGCGACGACCACCACTAGGGGGCTCTCCACTGTGGGGCCGGAAATCTCTACATCTCCACACCTCTCTGGTTGCTAAGCAGAATATAAATGCTGTTTCCTGTAGTTATAAGTAGTGATGGGATTTATGGCTCTTTGAGGGGATCCGGATCTTGGCGATCCGTTCCTTTCAAAGAGCCGTTCAAAAGAACGGCTCTTTTGGCTCTTTTTAAATATTTAGTCAGTTTTAAGAAGCCAGCTTGGGGGCATCTCAGTTTATCCTGGAAATAATCACTGGGAGGAATGATGAGGTGAGATTTGTAGTCAAATAATTAAAACTCAGATATCACACACCAATATCTGAGTTTGAATTATTCTGAAATATTGATTATTACCTCATTTGTCATGTGTGGACTATATTCCATATGGTTGCACAACATCCCTCTGCTTAGACAGTGACATCACTATTTTGGATTTACCTTTAGTACAAAGTGTGTGTATGTGTAAAGCTACGTTGACTTATGTTATTCATACAATACCTACTCACAAATAAACATCAAAAACAAAGCCGGCTGCAATGAATTTCTGTGTAAAACAGCTTTTACTACAAACACTTCCACACAATGTGGAAGTGAAGGATGCGTGCACAACTATCATCATGCTGTTAGGCAGTAGCACCCCTGCGCTGGGTGCGCCCCTCCCCCTATAACTGTTCTGTCTCGCGGAGGAGCTAATTTGTGTGCATCTGTGTGAAACACGCATAGGAAAAAAAGAACGACAGAAAGAACGGCTCCCCTCCAGCCGCGACTCGGCTCCCATCGTTCATGTTTATGAGCCGTTCAAAAGAATCGGTTCGTTCGCGAACGTCACAACTCTAGTTATAAGTCCCCGCCCTGCAACCACAGATCTAGCTTGAGGCAGTTTATTTCCTCATAACTCCATTCTCAGTACAAGTATAATTTCATAACAATTTTCGATATAAGCAACATCACTATAAAAATGTGACTGAAAATCATTGGATACCTGAGGTGTTACATTCTTCGAGCATTGCGTTGCATGTCTATGGCTTTGCAATAAGCTTGATGGCCAACAACTATTGATGAGGTTTCCTTGATCATTAACAACATTTTTGTAAACCGAAAAAAAACAATAATTAAAATAAGTGAACAGGTCGTCAAGGAATATTTAACTTATTTTTAGAGTCTCATTTTCACAGTAAAAACTGATTGAGGCCTGGCTCGTTTTTAGATTATCTGTAAATCCTATGACAGCAAACATACATCAATTTCAGCTTAATAATAAATCTGAAAACAGATGAATTTACAAACTGTTTTAGCGGTCTCACCATTTTTATAACCCTTGCCATTACAGTGCGCGCCGACTTGCGTTCGCATTTTGAACCGGGACCACCGGCCTGTAATATACACACAGAACTCTGCAGCAAATTATAATGTAAATATAAAATCACGACACTTGATAATAAAAAGCAATACACCCGCAAACGTTCTACTATATCCACTGTCAGGCGTCTCTCGATTAGTTTTTTTTTCTCGATTTTAGTTATTTACTTTGGATATGAATGCGAACTAACCGGATGTAAGACTGTCATATTCTTTGCCTTTATTTTTAAACTTGATAACTGCTCACAAAGAATCAAGAGTGCAACTGCATTCGGAATCCTGGAGGTGTGAAAGAACAGTGCAGCAATAGAGACATCGTGCTTTTCTGTTTTATAGAAAGCATTATATACATAATGCATATAGCTAACCTACTCTAGCTGATATATTGTATAAGTATAAACCGACTTTGTAATTTTTAAGGTGTAACTCATATAACGTAGGCCTATTGTCACTCACCATTTCCACAGCATATTATACCCTCATTTTTTATCTTAAAGGTAAATTAAAGTTTAATATGCTGATATTAAAAACTGTATTAGTCAGAGTACATTTACAGTTTAAGTTAAACAAAATGATAAACTGTTGACTAACCTGCATTAATAGGCCTTGGACTCCAACTGAAATGGTATCAGAACAATACGTGCTTTATGTAACAGAATACTTTCACTTTTATACTTTCGTTTTGACAGTGCTGGAAACGGAAATGTATGGGTGCGGTTCGTATAGCTGCCAGCGTGAGGTAATAAAATTTGTCCTGTTTAACGTTACAACGAGATACATATCCTACGTTCGCGCGTCAGTATTTACCAACATGCGAACGAGCGACGCGTAGCAGTGACGATAATCTCAATGGATTACCGTCCTCGTGATTGGACCTGCCGTTTTGCAAGCGATTTCTTGCCATTTCCGAACAAAATGTTCAGCAGCAGCATCTTACGAACTGCCGCCATCAGCTAAAGCATGGCGGGAAATATTTAAGGCCAATTTATACGATACTACTGATCCCCTTCTCGCCCCATTAAACATTCATAATTTACCGATGTTACAGTGGAAAGTGCAGATGATGTTGCTCCCGGCTGTGAAGCAACGCCATGTAATGCAGCGCGAACACCTGCCAAAACGGCACGTTCTATAGCATCTAAGTGAGCCGAATTCGCCCCTAACCTGCAACCATTTAGCGGGCTAATTTCGTCGTTACCGCCCATTTCTATGCAGATGACCGTGGCGAATTTGCATATGTTCTCAACATTTAGAGTCTACATTTAACATTTATATTTAACATTTAACATTTACATTTAACATTTAGATATAAGTTAACATTTATATTTAACATTTACATTTAACATTTATATTTATATTTACATTTACAATTTTTTTTTTTTACTCCCTCCACCACCCCCCCTCTGCGGAGGACTACTTTATTTGTATTTATTTATTTATTTTCGTTTTATTTATTTATTTATTTATTTTTATTTTTATTTTTTTATTTACTTCCTCAAGAGAAGGCGAGGGAGAAAGAAGGGGGGAAACAAAGGAGAAGAAGGGGGAAAGAGAGAGAGGGAGAGAGAGAGGAGAGAAAAGAAAAAAACAAAACAGATAATCTGCTTCCATGTCTGTTGAAAAGAGAAAGACAACATACAACATCTGTACTAATCACAACGACCATCAAACGTTAAATGTTGTTGAACAGCACACACAACCCGCATTACAACACATGCCCAGAAGCAACAGCCGATCAAGACAGTGTGTGTCCGTGAGCATGTGTCCGTGAGCACCTGTGTGTACACCTGTGTGTCAGCGCGCTGGTGTTCCTAAGGTTTCTCCATGTAATTGTCTAGTAGTGTGTGTGGGGAGCCACAGCCCCGCCCACCCAGGACATGAAGTCGACACGGAGGAGACCCGGGCCCCAGATATCCAGAGGCCCCCCAGGGCATGGGAACCCCAGGAGGACCACCGCAGGGACAATTGCAGCCCCCACCGAGAAAAGGGCAGAGGAGCGCTCCGGAGGGGGGCCATCCGGCAGCCACATCGCAGGAGCCCCATGGGGCCGTGGCAGCGAGCACGCAGGCCCCGCCAGCGGCCGGCCACACCAGGGCAGACCGGACCCCGGGCCCAGAGATCCAAGGGCCCCCCCACCCCCCAGCCAGGGCCCCGACAGAGCCGGAAGGGCCAGGCCCCGGCAGGCAACCGCCGAGAGTGAGCCAGCACACACCAGAGCATCCAGCCCCGGACATCGAGAACCACCAACGCATCGGCGGCCGGGGGCCTCATCCACCAGCAGGGAGTGTGGCGGGGGGGAATAGAGCCTGAGATGTTATTTCAGGTGGAGTCTAAGACCCAACCTGACACATACGTATAGACAAACAGGCGTACACATACACAAGCATACGTTCCCACCCTCATGCACACATAAACAAATATTCACCCATTCGCCCAACATGGAGACACACAGAAATGAACGCCGTACACACACTCACACTCCCCATATATACTCTATACTCCGAGATCTAGGCACCACCGCCCCCAGAGGGGCAATCCGCCACCAGACCTCGGAGATGGATCCCTTTTTTCCTCTGGCATGGGGACAAGAAGACCACCCCTGCATCCCAGCGACGCACCTGCACCTCAAAGCCCTACATGTGTGTTGGAGTGATGGAGCGGGAGGAGGGAAGCACTTAGGGATGGGGAGGAAAGGACTGGGGGGGGGCAAGTACCCCCCCTCTGGAGCCAGCTCCCCCGCTGACCCCCATAAGCACCCCCATTCCCCGGAATCCACCCAGGGCGGGGGGTCCAGGCCCATCCAGACCGGGGCCCAGAGCAGCGGCACCACCGGGCACCACAGAGCCCGGGGCAGCCAACCAGACCCCACCACAGAGGAAAAACTACACCCACCCCACCATTCAGTCAACTCCCAGACTACATAAGACAATAGACACCCAGGTTGAGTCCATTATCCTCCTCTATTGGATCCCCCCCCCCCCCCGCCGAGTGGATACCCCTAAGGCAGGGACCACCTGCGGACAGATGGAAAAAACCTCCCCGCCAGCTAAAGAGGCCCCCAGCCCCACCGACGCGCCGAAGGCCCCCGCACCGGGGCCGGGCCCCAGTGCATGCGCCAACCCACATCCCGGCGACACACCCACCAGGACCAAAGCCCCCCCAGCCCAGCTGGAACCCCAGCCCGGAGGCAGAGTGCCCCCAGAACCCCAAGCCCGCCCCGGACCCACCCAGGAGCAGCACAGCCGCCAGGCCGGTACCCTACGTCCGCCGGCACAGGCTACCCCAGCAGCGCTGCATGCAGCCGCCAGAAAGACGCCACCCAAGAGCCACCAAAGCCCCATCTAGGCCAGGACCACAGCCCCAACGCCAAACCCCCCCAGAAACCCACCCCCAGACGCCCCAAGCCCATATGCCCCCCCCCCACACCAACAACAAAGACCAAAGTGGGACAAACCTGCGACCCCCCACCCCCACTAGGTGATGGAGCTGATCAGAGGAGCCCAGAGAGTCTGATCTAATATGGCGACAGAAGCTGTATCAAGACTAATATGGTCCAGCAAACTGTCTCTATATTGGTTGATATTAAGATTATTTTTATTGTTCCAGTTCATGAGGACAGTCTTCTTAGCAATGCATAAAGCGGTGAAAGCCATGTGGGTTGTGTTAATCTCTGTAGTGACACCATCTAGGTCGCCCAACAAGCAGACTGAAGGAGAGGCTGGAATGGTATATTTCAGACACTTTGATAAGTCCTCACAAATCCTGCGCCAAAACATCTGAACAGGTGGACAGAACCAAAGAGCATGGATGGATGTAATTGTCAGGTGTATCCCCTTGACAGTGTGAGCAGGTGTTAGAAGACGTAAAACCCATCCTGAACATCCGATGCCCTGTATAGTGCACTCTATGCAGGATTTTGTATTGTATTAATTGTAAACTGGAACTTCTGATCAGTTCAAAGGTTTTTAAACATGTCTTAGACCAGAAATTGTGGTCCCAGCTGATTGATAGATCTGCCTCCCATTTTGCAATAGGAAGGGATATTGATCCATCCATTTTGGAAAGTGTCCTGTATATTTTAGACAGTAATTTGGGGGTTTTGAGATTAAGGAATTCTGCCACACTTGGTGGTATTTGTAATTTGATTTGATTAGACTTGAATTTCCTTTTTACTATAGATTTAACTTGTTGATATTCTAAAAATCTATTCTTGTTAATCCCATATCTTTTAACTAATATGTCAAAGGGGATAAAGTCTATTTCTTCGAATATATGTTCCAAGTATTTAATACCTTTACCACTCCAATCCGGGAAGTTTATCATATTATTGTTTAGTAGTATATCAGGGTTGTTCCAGATGGGAGTACGTTTGCATGGGATTAATGAAGACTCAGTCGTTTTTAGAAACTCCCACCATGCTGTCAGAGAAGAGCTGATACTGATGCTTTTGAAGCATTCGTGTCGCTTAATGTTTGAGCTAATGAATGGTAGATCCGAAATCTCTATGTTATTGCATAGAGCCTGTTCTACGTCTAGCCAAGGTTCATCTAAGAGGGTATGTCTTAGCCACCCTGTTACGCTCCGCTGTTGTTCACTCCGCCCCCTCGTCCAGGACCTCACGGGGTGAGTTAATCTCCGCTCAGGGAGCTGACCCCTCCCTGAGGGAATGCTTTGATTCGGCCGTAGAGAAAGCAGAATTAGCGGACCACTCGGTAGCTTATTTCGTTGATCACAATGTGTTGATGAGAAAGTGGACACCTCCTCAGACTCCCAAGGATTGGGCTACGGTATTTCAGGTTGTTGTTCCATGTCCCCTCAGACCTCAAGTATTAGCCTTAGCTCACGATCATCTGTGTTCAGGTCACCTAGGAATTAGGAAGACGCTCGCCCGCATAACCAAGTGCTTCTATTGGCCAGGAATAAATTCAGACATAAAAAGATACTAACGTTCGTGCCATGCCTGTCAAATTGTCGGAAAACCTAACCAAACGATTCCCCCCACTCCCCTGTGCCCAGTCCCAGCGATTGGGGAACCCTTCGAACATGTCTTTATTGATTGTGTGGGTCCATTACCCAAAACTCCAGGGTGTCCGCGCAGTAGTAAAAGGTAGTAAAAAAAAAAAGTCCAAATTAAGGCCCTTGAAAGGTAGTAAAAGGTAACAAACGAAATTTGACCTGGTAGTAAATTTTTCTTCTCCACCTCAATATATTCCATTTGTTCTGAATATTTCTGTTTGCGTGTTTAACTTCATCTCATGAATAAAAAAAAATATATATATATACGGTATATACAGTATAGGACTTGAGTGTTGATAGCCTATCAGATTGGAGCTTGTGGGATTGATCCAATCTAACGTGTGTATGACGTTAGCAGAGTCCCCGACACTAGCTAGGTGACACTCGGCTCCGGGAAAATACGAGGAAAATGGGGAAATGCAGGTTTTCACAGACTTGGCTCGATGACCCGTTGTTTAAAGATTGGCTTAAGCCGGTCATGGGCAATGACAGAGAAGCATTCTGCAGTGTGTGCAAAAAAACAATAAATTTAACATGGAACGGCGTTACCGTGGTGAAATCACACAGTGCATCGTCCATTCACCAGCAGAGGATGCGGGTGGGGGGGGAGCAGCTCCCTATTTTGATGTTCAGCCATGCACAGACAAGCATAAACCCCACACAGCCTTCGCAGCAAACCAGTAGGCCTACCACGATTAGTAGCACCACTATGGCTGCAGTGGATAGACAGCAGACTTTACAGGTACCAACGTCGGCTCTCAGAGCTGAAATCCTGTGGTGCTTGAATACCGCGGCAAACCATCATTCTTATAATTCCAATGAAGGGGTTGGGGAATTATTCGCTACTATGTTCAGTGACTCTGACATCGCGAAAAGCTTCGCTTGTGGCACGGATAAGACTTCCTACATGATTCGATTTGGCATTGCGCCACATTTTAAGAAGCTACTCATAAAAAGCGTAAATGACGCAGGGCCATTTGTACTCATGTTCGATGAGTCTCTGAACCAGGCGGCGAAAAAAAAACAACTGGATATCCACGTTCGGTTTTGGAAGGATGACCGTGTGGCTTCCTCATACTTTGGGTCACAGTTCCTTGGACACGCAAGGGCTGAAGACTTGCTGCAGTAAGTTGACTTCTTATCGTAGGCTATTGTACATTTTATGGTTTTCAATTAATATCAACATTAAAAATCATTTAATTTGGTCAGAGAATGAAAAGTTGGTTTGGTTTGGAGTTGGTGGGTGGATGGGTGGGGGGCTGGGGCTCTCTGACCCTTGGGTCCAAGGCCTGATTTCCATATCTCATGTCTGTTCATGTTACCACTAGCTTGCAAACCATGCATGAAATTTAATGTAGGAGTGCCATCTACTGGACAGTAAAGTTCCTATAAATAATTATTTCTTACACTCATTATTCAGTCCTAATTCAACTCATTTAACAAGATCTTGGATTCTACACCTTACTTCTGGGACTGTGTGTTTTTGGTGGAAAGGTCTATAATTTACAGATTAAATATTTTGTGTTATATCTGAAATATGAATATTATAAAGAAAAGTCATATTTGCAGATACTTACGGGGACATGGGCTAGGCTACAAACTGTCTAGCAGAGTTTTATGAATAATTAAAAACTCAGTGAAAATAGTTATTTTAATAAAATGTTCTTTTGTGACAGGAATGTGTTACACAGCTCAACTTGAGACACCTGCTGTCTGTCAGTATGGATGGCCCAAATGTCAATTTGAAAATGTTGGAGCTCCTTCAGAGTGAACATTCAGAGCTTCATGGGGATGCACAACTCATCAGTGTTGGCAGTTGTGGCTTGCACACCCTTCATAATGCCATGAAGGCTGGATTCACCACATGGCAGGTAGACAAGCTGTTGCGAGCCTTGCACTACATCTTCCACAATGTTCCTGCACGTAGAGAAGATTTCACCAGTGTCACAGGATCCTCTACCTTTCCCCGACCTATCTGTGGCCACAGATGGGCGGAGAATGTCCCTGTGGCTGAAAGAGCTGTCGACATCTGGCCCATGCTTTCAAAATACGTTGTTGCTGTTGAGAAGAAAAAGGTACCAAACCCCAACACAGCGTCATATGACACAATTTTGTCAGCACAGTCTGATGATTTCATCATAGCAAAGCTCCAGTTCTTCTTGTCGGTTGCAAGAAGCTTTGGCCCATTCCTGACAAAATACCAAACAGATGAGCCTGTACTGCCTTTTTTGGCTAAAGACCTGACAGAACTCCTAATGGTAATGATTAGTTATTGTTGAAATTTATTGACTCATTTGAATATGATTAAACTGCTATAGTTGATTACTAACAGTTATTTCTTGTATTGTTAAGGGTTTACTGCGGCGATTCATGAAACGGGAACTTTTACAGGACCGAAGCCCCCTGCAGCTCATCAAAATTCAGGTATCTGATGAGAAGAACTGGGTCTCTATCAAAAGCGTGGACCTCGGCCTGGGTGCTGAATCTGCCATCAAGGTAAACTTGTCCTAGTCTCACTTCCATTAAGAACATTAAGTCACATGAACATTAATAACATTAATAAATTATTTGTTAGGTCCTGCAGAGCAAGCCAGGAAGCAAAATAGGGGAGCTTTCTGTACTAACATTCCGACGGGAATGTTTGAAGTGCCTTGTTAAGGTAGTCGGGAAGTTGCAGGACAAATCCCCCCTGAAGTTTCCCATGGTTCGGAATGTGGCATGTCTTGATCCCACAAAAATCTATGAAGAGCCAGAGTGGTGCATCAAGAACATGAAGAGCATAGTGCAGACGTTTCTTCAGGGCAAGAAATTGACAGGTGGAATTCCAGCTGGTAAGAAAATGTATGCGTAGGGACAGTAGAAGAGGACAGGTCATTCAAATGAAGGCCATTAAGGGATGTCATTGATGTTATTCTACCTTATTTACCCTTCAGAGCGTTGTCTGTTTTGCTGTTATAAATGACTGTGTGCACATTGACTGTTTGAGAAGCTGTGATATTCTACTTTGTAATGGGCAGTTAAGCATACTGCATTGTACTTAAATGTCATAAATGATTATATCTTCATTTCTTTATCAATATTTCAGGTGATGTTATCATACAGCAGTTTACCTCCTTGACCTCAGTTGAAGGAAGGGGTGAGCGTTTCCTGTCCTTCAAGCCAGTGAAGGAGCGCCTTGATGTGTTTCTGTACACAAATCTCAGCACACCTTACCCTGAGTTATCACGGTTTTGCCAGAGTCTCCTCCTTCTATCGCATGGCCAAGCCACGGTTGAGAGAGGTTTTTCCATCAACAAGGAAGTGGAAACGTGGAACCTCCAGGATGACACACTGGAATGCCTCAGATTGGTCTGTGACAGGATCAGCAGTTGTGGGGGTGTTTTAAAGGTGCCTCTGACGAAGGAGCTCCTTGCCTCTGCCTCATCTGCCAGATCTCAATATAGACTGTACCTGGAGAATGAGAGAAGAAAGAAGGAGAGTGCCGCACTTGCTCTGAAGAGGAAAGCAGTAGAGGAGGAGCTTTTGGACCTCAGAACCCAGCGTGAGGTACTAAGCAGAGTCTGTGAGTCGCTTCAAAATGACGCAGACAAGTTGGCCGAGCAAGCTGAGGGAAAGGCTGGGTCCAAAATGGCTGAACTTATCACAAAGTCCAACACACTTCGCAGAAGACACAAAGAGAAAAAAGAAGAGCTCCGCCAATTGGAGGAAAGGATTGAAGAGAAGTCCTCACAACTGAGACTTTTGTGACTGTCTCTCCTCTGTCTCAGTTTCACAATTTTCTCTTATTCTCCTCTTGTACTCCACTGATTTTCTCCCTTCCTGTCCATTCATCTCTTGCTTCCCTTATGTCTTTGGGAGGAAGAAGAGGACCGCTTCACATGTATGTATGTCTCTCTCTCTCTTCCACTGTCACTCTTTTTCTCTGCTGTCTCCATTCCCACATCTCTCCCCCTCAATCTCAACCCCTTCTTCCCCCCACCCCCCCTCTCTCTCTGAAGTTATCAGCTGATGAATACAGGTAAAATTGTTACAACTTCTACATTCTACATTTAATAGTGTTATAGTGCATATCTGTTCTGCACATAGAATTATGGTTATGTACTGCTAATGGTACGCCTGTTCTGCACACCAAATTGATTTTGGGACACATTCAAACTGATATCTATCTGAAGTTTCATCAACCAATAAATGCCAGTGGTTACCACCCATTACCATGGCTCATTGACTCATTTGGACATTCTCATTTGGAGTTGACAGATAATGAATTGCTTTTAAGAAAGTATTTCATTTCTTGAGTCTGTTTGTGACTGTGTGTGACATGACACACTTTTATTGATTTTTATTCACGTTTATGGTTGTTGTCATTTGTTATACGAAGTGTCAAGTTGGTGGGTTATGTTTAAGCTAAAAAAAAAAAAAAAAAGGCCGCTGATCGATGTTGTGTTGGTAGTAAAAAATATTGGGGAGGTAGTAAAAAAGGTAGTAAAAGGTAGTAAATTCAACTTTAGGATTCCTGCATATACCATGCATACGCTAAAAATTGTAAAATACAGTACGTATTTTAAGATTCACTGGCAGGCAAGTGTAGCAGCGTATGACGTACGATATGTTGGGACGCTGCTGGGATGTACGCATCGCCCACCTTGTGTGATACCTCACTCTTGCCAATGACTCATGGAGTTAATCTGTATCGGTGTTAGAGCGCATATCTTTTTTTCTGTGTTTTAAGTGTATCAAGTATGCAGAAGTCAAACAGAATCTTGGTGAATAACAATACCATACGATTCACATTCAATGCATGTATGCATGACACGAAGCTTTAGCTATTTCATTTTAGGGTTACCACATTGTTAAAGTTTTTATGGCAAATAGGATTATTACTGAGAAAACTTTATTGAATTGCATTAGCCAAATGTATGTACGCCTTACAATGCATATAGGCTACGAATTTGTCATATTTCTTAACTTTACATTTAAACTGCAATACAATACCATCGACTTATAATATTTTCAAGTTACGATGGGGTTCTCGGAACGCATCTCCATCGTAACTCAGGGACTACCTGTATATTCTATATACACAGTATTTACACCGGGCAACCAAATCGAATCCGTAATCCAAAGAATAGTCGGTAATATTCGGCAATAGTCAAAACACGAGTAAACAAATACAAAAGCCGAAAAACCAAAAGCAAATCGAAATCCAAACTGGAAATTCTCGGTGGGCAATTTTCACAAAATGGACTATACTACAGTGCAGTAGTGGCTTGTGACCAGTGAAATAGGTGGGGTACATGGACATTATCATATTTTGTTTGAACTATTTTATAAACTCTACATTGCTCTCTTGGTCATCTCTCTAATTAGGAAAGACAAATTATTATTATTATTATTTCTGGAACATGCTTTTGATAGAAGTGTCTGCTAACCAAACATAAGCTTATCTACTGGCATATTAAAGGCAAATTTGGAACTCAAACTCATGAACTGGTATATAGGAACATAAGAGCAGAACATGTAACATGAACAGTAATATAGTGGAAGAATGCTCCTTAACTAACTCAATAGCAAATGCCAGGTTGGTCTCGGATAAACATTGACCTGGACGTGATGAGGAAGTACCTGCTCCATGGAGTGAAGGCGTAATAAATAGCAGATTCCGGTAATAAATAGCGGATTTTACCAAGGAGGTCCTTTAACCATTAGTTCTTGTGGTTTGCTGGCTAGTGTTTTCCTTACTCATATGTACAGGGAGGGTGGAAAAGCTGTAGGAGTCAGCCCTTAAGGAACAACATTTGATAATCCCTGTTTTAAATTATTTTATTTTCACATAATTTTAAATATCTAACATACCCTCATGTGATTCCTTACTTTATTTCACCGTAAGGTGTCACACCTGGACCATGCAGTGGAGGAGATCATGAGGCTCCATCCAACTCTGGGTACAGGATGATACTACATGGGCATCTTCAGCCAAGAGGTCTTTCAGTCCAAAGTGAGTATACCGTAGAAATTAATCAAACTATGGCCATGCTTACATTATATTGCATTGCATAGATATTTGAAGATGACAAATGTGCAATGATTAGGCAAACTTAAAATTACAGAATGATTCCTTCAATATTGTCAAATTTTTCCTGTCTAGTAGCATGAGTAGTAACTGTTCCGGTGTTACAGTCTCGGTCATTGCCGATTAGCCGTCATTTATGGCTCACCATTAAAAAACAGAATCTCAGAGCTTTGTATCTGGTGTTAATGTGTAGCCTCCTATACACTGTGAAGAGCAACTGTTTAAGTAAAATACCATCTTTATGAAGCACATAAAGGCTTTCAGTCCTTGCTGTGCTGAATCTTGCAATGATACCCGAAGATCACAGAAGTCTCATTCCATACGTGTGTTTGAGGCACTTTCTTCTATCTCCATATAACTTGAACAATTCTGGGTCTAGTAATTTGATTATGAAATGTAGCAATTTAAAGCCTTTTTAATCAATGGCTGGTAACACAAACTCTTTATTTTGGGAAGGTCAGGGAGCCACGCTACCCAATGAACATATATGTATGTGCACATTTATTTACTTGTTTTACATGCAGGAACTTACAGTACAGGAAGATTTAAAAAATTAGGCTGGCTTCACCGTGAAATGCACAATTTTCTGACCTCTACGTGAACTTTTTAAAAATAAATATTTAGATAAATAGTAGTTCTTTTTCTGGAGCAGAGTAAAAGTCTCTGTGATGTTTAGTTTTCAGAAACAACTCATGCTAGAGTTCATCTGGAGAAACCTGTTGACTGTGGACATTAATGCAAATGCTCTCTGGTGGACATCAGTGTAGATGCATGTAATTGATTTGTTGCTTAACTGCTTTTTCATTTTTAATACTGTATCATGTACTATATAACCCTTATTACATGTTCTGTATAACCCTTATTACATGTACTATATAACCCTTATTGCCTGAACTGTATAACCCTTATTGCTTCTGCCCCTGGCTCCATGCATATGTGAAATTTGTGTGTCCTCCCCGTGTTTGTGTTGTGATGTTCCTCTCATAATAAACCCGAGTGTATACAAGTGAATATCAGTGAGCCCTGTGATGGACTGGTATCCCAGTCAGGGTTATGGAAGATGGATGGAAATTATTGATAAGTAGAATCACAGTTTAAAATCCATTTTAAGAGAGACAGTAATTTATTGTACAGTACGTGATCCCCCGCTATATCGTGGTTCAGCTATCGCAGATTTTCATCTATCGCTTTTAAAGCGTGTGGGAAGAGTATTTTAACGCTTAAACTATATATTTTTATTGATATGGTCTTTCTACATCGCGGATTTTCAATTATACCTTTTAAAGCGTGTGGGAGAGGTATTTTAACGCTTAAACTATAAAAAACTGTTTATTTATACGGTCTCCATATGGCGGATTTTCACCTATCGCTGATGGGTCTGGAACGGAACTTCCGCGATAGGCGGGGAATCATTGTACACAGCACCATTCAGTCAGCATTAATTTTTATTGCATTGAAGCATTTAAGTATATTGAATGATTATCACGCTGATATAGATCAAGGTAAATACATCTCCTATCCAATTAAAACTCAATACTACATTCTACAGTAATTTCAGCTATTAAGAGAAACAAATAAAAAACAAACAAACAAAAAAACACCCACTACATACAAATTCTTCTGGCAAAGTAGCATTTTAGATTTGAAACTCATCGTTTTCACATTTCCAAAATATCACAAACAAAAAATAAACTCAAACAGCCCCACCCCCACACCATAACTCATGTAGGCATTATTAGCTCAGGTAAATTTTAATATCTCCACCAATATGTTTTGAAGTTAATTAAATTTGAATTAATTATTATTTAATGATGACTATTAACTAATTGTTATGCCGAATGGTTGGTTCCTCCAAACTCAATTGTGGTATCCCCGTGAGTCTGTTAATGTTAGACTTAAATGGGATTCACTAATTACCAGTACCGCTTAGTAACCTGGGGGTGGGGGGTGGGGTAGTCTTGGCAGTTGGTGGCAGATGATGGGTTATATAGAGGGATGATGGCACTCAGGAAGGCGGTTGTTGGAGTGGTTGTTGGAGTGGAGCCCCTTGGATCCTCTCTCCTTGTGAAGCTTTAAGGTGAAAGGCTTTGTCTTGGTTGCAGTTCTCTGTTGGGTAGCAGCCTTCACCGGCAGGCTTCAGGAGGGCTTCTTCTGGGCTTCTCTTCTCCTGGGCTGATGTTCTCCGCCTCTATTCAGGCTGATGTTATTTCTGCTACCCAGCTTTGTTCTGAGGTGCCAGGTTTTATAGTCTAAAGTTCATGAATAGGGATGACCAGGAATTTGACTCCTGGACCAATGGCTGACCATCCATTTGGCGGGCTTTCGGAAGGAGGTCTGTATCAGTCCTTTTGGGATTTATGACCAGACTGATTCCCCTTTACTGATGATTTTCATTAAGCTGGTGTAACATACACTTTCCAGGTAACCATTGACCAGATTTGGAATCAGCAGTGATTTTCCATCAGGTTGATTCCAAACATGCCATACCAGCTTCACAGGTTCACACCTCATACCATCTGTATTAAATGATTAACAATTACTTATATCATGTATGTTACTGACTCACATCAGTATACGGTACAGGTGTTTTGGGTTGCATCTCAACATATGTTACACTTTGTACAGACATTACATGACATATTCACATTCAAACAGCACATCTTATCCTTAGATAGGCGTGGCCGTTAATTTGTGGTAATACTAATTTAAGTTGCACATCTAGGAACAACATATGTTGGGTTGGTGTGGCTTATCCCAACTGACCTGCTTTCCAGAATGGATAATGTACATCTTAATTCAATTCTTTTAATGCAGAATGGTCGAGCACAAAGAGCTTGCTAACGGGCCACAAAGATCAGATAAGGGCCACAGAGGAATGTGAAAAAAGGGGGGGGGTTGTTAAACAAAGAAAGAAGAATCTCTGAAAGTTAGGACACACTGAGATACTCGGTTACACTAATTTTCAAGATTCTTCTGGTATAACCATTAGAACATATATGCAGTGGTAGCTATACATATTTATTTATTCAAATTTATATAAGTGTTCAAGTGAAAGGTGTAAAATAGGTGATACTCCGTGAACATGCTTATAAGGGTGGCACACAAAACACTAAGATTGTCTAAGGACACACACAAACATAACCTGTATATTGAGACTAGCAATCATAAGCAAAGAAATATACAGGGTATATAAAAGCCGACTTAAAAGAAACTTTCTTTAGGGTGTTGGCCTGTTGGGTGAGTGGTATGTAAGGCAGGATGTCTGGGGAGGGGGTTGTGTGCCAAGTTGAGGGACCCCTATCCTTGATGTCCACTCTGCTGTCTGTAGGCATGGTTTGAATTACGGGGGGTACTGGGGGTACAGGACCCCCCGATCAAGACCCAGACCCACCCAAAGACACAAAAATAGCAGTGTGTGTGTGGGGGGGGGGTCTTAACAATTTTCTTTTGTTGTAAAAAATTTTTTTTAAAAAAAGATAACCTCACCTTGTAGGAAAATTTTATGTAAAATGATTTCAGACACCCCTAATGTGGACCGTACCATTTTAACCACCTCGGCGCTAGAAGCAGCCAGTCGGTTGCATCATTAATTCTCACTGAGTGACCTGTTCATTGTGTTCGTCTGTCATGGTACTGTTTGTCGTGCATTGGTAAATGTAAATAGCCAGCAGATGTCTAGCCTGTCGAAAATGTGTTATTTTACAACCTTCATTTATTTAAGTGTTTCATCTACTAATGCAAGCTGACGTCTTTATAAGTTGAATTACTTGCCATTGTCCTTCTGAGGCCGGTACAGTCAACTTTAGTTACGTTAACTAGCAATATAAGCCAAGTTCTCTATTTAAACCAGGCTTATTTGGTGAGGTAAAATCGATCATGGTCATTTTCCAAGGAGATGAACTCCCTATGTTTTCATTCTCATTTTATCATGAATTAATTGTGTCTTTCTGAAATTATTTCGCCAATTAGCCTGTGTGGTTTGTTATTAGGCTAATGTTAACGCATAAGATGGTCTAACGTTATGCTCTGAAAAAACATCACTATAAGTGAAACATATAGGGGCAACGTAAAAAAACTAGCTAGCCCTATTATTTGAATTTTAGTGGTATTGATTCTGCACTCCACAGTTTCATATTTATAGACATTTTTAGAAGCTTCATCTAATAGCCCAGATACTGTTTTGTTAAACATAGATTAGATTTTATTCACAGACACACTATGAGGAAAAGGAAAGATGGAGACATCAGACACATTTTTGGTGGTAAAAGAAGAGTAAGTAGGAAATATTAGTGTTAAGAGCTACAGAACATTACACCAAAAGTATACAGTAGGTGCAGTTTTGCAAACTGTTAATGTGTATGAAGGAAAGTGGTGGTCAGCAGAAGGCAGGAGAGGCACAGGAGCAGGAAGATGGCAGGATGAGGACAGTGTGCAGGCAGCAGGAAGATGGCAGGATGAGGACAGTGAGCAGGCAGCAGGAAGATGGCAGGATGAGGACAGTGAGCAGGCAGCAGGAAGATGGCAGGATGAGGACAGTGAGCAGGCAGCAGGGAGATGGCAGGATGAGGACAGTGAGCAGGCAGCAGGGAGATGGCAGGATGAGGACAGTGAGCAGGCAGCAGGGAGATGGCAGGATGAGGACAGTGAGCAGGCAGCAGGAAGATGGCAGGATGAGGACAGTGTGCAGGCAGCAGGAAGATGGCAGGATGAGGACAGTGTGCAGGCAGCAGGAAGATGGCAGGATGAGGACAGTGTGCAGGCAGCAGGGAGATGGCAGGATGAGGACAGTGTGCAGGCAGCAGGGAGATGGCAGGATGAGGACAGTGAGCAGGCAGCAGGGAGATGGCAGGATGAGGACAGTGTGCAGGCAGCAGGAAGATGGCAGGATGAGGACAGTGTGCAGGCAGCAGGGAGATGGCAGGATGAGGACAGTGTGCAGACAGCAGGAAGATGGCAGGATGAGGACAGTGAGCAGGCAGCAGGAAGATGGCAGGATGAGGACAGTGAGCAGGCAGCAGGGAGATGGCAGGATGAGGACAGTGTGCAGGCAGCAGGAAGATGGCAGGATGAGGACAGCGTGCAGGACCAAGAGGTGAGTTAGAAATTAGGCTGTACTTTAAGATCTACTGTATCATCAAGTCAGATATTTTCACCATTACTGATACCAACAGTGCGGTTTTCGCCATTCGCCACACTTCGTACAGCATCACTACAATGCAGGCGCACATGCACGCATACACACACACACACTCCCCTCCTCTCAATAGCCGCTGAACGCATTTGCACTGGTTAACACACACATGCCAAGTTGGCCGAACATGGCATATGCTGCAGTTGAAGACATTTTGCAAACTGCTTTAGTAAAAAAAAAAAAAATGCAAAAGTGCCGTTTGGAAGTATTTTGCAGACGTCCATGGAAAGGCTAAGGATGTCGTTAAGCCTCTACACAAACAGTGCTACAATGTTGAGGCAACAAAGTCAAGTAGCACGTCAAACTTGGCAAAGCATCTTACAGACAGACATCCCGGTCTTTATGAGAAATTTTGCGAGGTCAGTAAAGCTCGCGTTCCAGCAACACTGGACTATTAAACACTTATCAAAAATGTTAACTTAGATGGCGCACACCTTAACATTAGCTGTTTATCTATTAGCAGTTAGCCAACAAACATGTTAGCCGTATGTTATCATTAAGGTAGCAGATTGGCGCAATGGCTAATAATAAAATAATACAGTTAATGTGGGAACAATGCAAAAATGTAAAACAAAAATGTGTCCTGTAAAATCCTGTAAAATGTTTTAAACGCCCAGTTATACTTTAAAAAAAATACCAACGTATACCGTGAAACCAATATAACTTTGAAAAATACCCGGATATAAATTTTTGGTCATACCGCCCAGCTCTAGTGGCGACTATTCATATTGACGCGGTAGCGGACCGTAATGGTTATAGAAGTGTTATGAAGGCAGTACCCCCCAATTATGGAGGGGTAATTCTCACTCTGTCTGTAGGTCCTTAAATCTTCAGGCAATAAAAGTTGGAGTGCTGGCCTCCCTTGTTATCTGTGTGTGTGTGTTTATGTGTGCGTGTGTGTGTGTGGGGCCACTAACCCCCCTTTGGTGCTTAGGCCAACATGTACCTACACTCAATTTTAAGGTGTCTGATTCATGACTGTCAGTGATTGTTTAAAAGGAAATCCAAGCCTGCCTCCCTCATTAAGAATAGAATGATTTTTGGTTCAGGTGCCCATATAAATAAATATCAGTTGTGCACCAAAACAGCAGGGCTTTTACTATTAGTATAACTGAAACAATTTTAGCACAAAACACAATATGCCACCACATCATAATTTTATAATGTAAGCAGCAGTACAGAATCGAGGAATCAATGAAAGATGTGGCAGCCATAAGTTTATGTGGCTGGCAACAATAGTTTTCTTGTCTTTTGAAATTTTATTTTCACTCAAATTTCATTCATGATTGTAATGTTTGAAAGTCTCACTTTTTCACTTTTTGAAGGATGTTTAGTATTTGAAACTCTTACCAAATTTTTTATTTTGTTCTCTTTCTCTTTTTGCCTTATACATCATTGCCTCGAATGGTAAAAGTTCTTCGTTATTGATGACCTTTTGTATGATCACTGCTTGTTCTTTCATAGCTTTAAGTGATTGAATTCGCTGCAGGAATCCAGGTTTAGCTTCTGCCTTTTCACTCTCAATCAGCAAATCAATGTATTCTGGTGTGGAAAGTGGGTTGGGCTTTAAAGCGATTTGCTGTAGTCGACCTAAACACCTTTGCATTTCCTCCATTAGTTCCAGTACTTCATCTTGAAGACGCTGAATTTCCTCCTGTTGTTTTTTAATTATTTCCTGAGCTGTCAGTTTGGCACCAGATGCTTTCTCATAATTTGTTTTAAGCTCTTTAGATGTTCTCTTCTCTGTCACCTTTTTATATTCCCATTTGTATTTCTGGTTAAAATGCACATTCCAGGGACATTTGCCAGCACACACTGTGCAGTTTCCTTGGGGGTCCATGGCATTACAACGTGCCTTATCCTTATCATCTGGAATAGCACAAGGGAAGTGGCAGGTGAAATAACACTGCTGACAGTTGGTTATATACTGTCCAGATCCTTTTATACTAACCTGAACTGACTTTGTCAGCTCTACTTCAAATTCAAAGTTTTTGTTTGTATTTATTTCTGCTTCATGCTTCCGAATTATTTGTTGGGTCCTTTTGATTTCATCCAGTTTGGCCAAACCAGCTCGGATCTGTGGTTGCAGACCTGTGACTGCAGTTTCCAGCTCTTTGCGTTCTTTGAGGACTTCCCTAGTTAGCCTCAAGCTCTTGGTTTCCATACTTGTTAAGGCAACAAAAAACCTCTTCATGCTCTTCACACCCATTCTCCAGAACATCTTGTCAAAGTTCTCATCACCATCTTCCTCATTTTCATCATCACTATTTTGCACATTGACTGAATGAGAATTGTCTGCAAACAGTGCTGAATTGTTGAATTTGAAGTGAACAGGAATCCCTTCTTCTGTTCTCGGACAAGGTACACCAGACACGTTGATGGCCTCTAGAACTGGGGGCTTCTGTCCATCTGCAAATGTCACAAGCATCTGGATATTGTCTGCTATGTCTTTACCAAAAATGGAAAGGATGGAGTCAAACACATATTTCTGTGGATGTGTTAGTCGTGCCAGTGAGGCCTGAGTTATGAAGCAGACTGCATCTATAGCACTGATTCCGTTGTTGGAGGTGAAAAATGTTCGGATCTGTTCAGTGATTGCTCGGTCTCTCTCTATTCCTCTTGTGTCACCAAAACCTGGGGTGTCGATGATAGTGATGGAGTAGTTTATTGTATATCCATCTTGATAATTAATGTCATAGGCAGTGACATGGGATGTTTGACTCTCTGCTTGTGATTTTGAAGTCCCCTCATCAATTAATTTGAATCGGAAATTGTCTTCCCACTTAACACCTAAAATATAGTTGATCATTCCATTTATTAGGGCTGATTTTCCTGCTCCAGTTGCCCCAATGACCATAATGGTTCGATGTTCTCTGATGTTCTCTTTTCCAAAAGCATATCTCTTGCATCCATCTACGTTTCTGTGTATCTCCCGCAGGGGAACCTTGTACACAGAGGGGACCCCTTTGCTGAGACATTCACTCTTTTGTTTTATCTCTTCAGCTACTTTTGTGGTTCCTGACAATGTTGAAATAGAGATTGTCAGACTTTCATTGCTTTGACCAGATTCACCACAATTGTATGTAATTCTAACACCATATGTTGTATTTGACTGTAGCCCAATAATTTCAAAGACTTCACCTTTACTAGTCTTTTTTTCCAGTCTGCCTTATTTTCATTTGTTTCAGTTCTGTATTCAACAACATAGTTTTCAATGCTGACACCATGGCCAATTGAATCAGGTTTTGTCCAAGTAACTACAATCTCCTCTGAGTCTACATATGTTTGGAGGACTTGTGGGCAAAGTTTTAATGCTGTCAGCTTCACTGGTTAGACTGACACCTGCTGGACACACTGCCTTGTATCTGAACCTGTAGCCTGTGTGGGGAAGCAGCCCAGACACAGTACATTCTAGGTTAGATTTGAGTACTTTAATAAATTGCCAAACATCTGACTCATTAGCACAGTATTCAACCAGGTAGTGTGTGATTTCACTGGATCCATACTGGGGGTGACTCAGCTTTATTGTCACACTGTCATGAGTGACATCAGATGCATTTGGTCTTTCAGGCTTTGACGGAGGCTCAAAATGATCACTTTGTTTATTCCCATGTTTGTAAAGGTAAATGCTTTCCCCTTTGTGTTTATCATTACGTATGGATGCAGCTATAAAGTATGTTTTCTTGTTCTCCTTGTTTGCCTTTGCAAAATCTGTGAAGAGGATAACTAGTTTTTTCATTTAATGTGAAAGTTAAGTACAATTTCCACAGTTTAATTTAATTGTGTCAAGCAGACCTTGTGTATGACCAGCTAGAAGGAGTGTTCTAACTTGGGATGGAAGAAGTACTAAACTTTAGCTTATGTGAAGCCTGTTCAAGTTCACGCGTATGATCAGGGAACCAGGGGGCAGGTTTCTAATCTCTTGCAGCAAAATCTGATTTTATTAGATATTTGACTGTTCAATAGAAAGGAATGTCCATTAATGTTAATATTTAAAGTAACTGATGAATTGTTTGGTTTTACGCTGTGAAATGTGGGCATATTTATGGTAAACTCTGGTATGTATTATATTACACACAAGTTAAACTGATCATACAGTATGTATGATTTACATGGTATTGATGAAAAGTTAACGTTTAAGAATACACTTTTATAAGGCAATTACTGGTAGTGTTAGCCAGTTTTTAGATGATGTTTAGATGATCTTGCAATACTGTAAACTACCATTATACAGTTTGTTTTAAGAGAATATTTCCAATAAATGTACCTACTATGTTTTCAGGGTTCAGACTGACACAATGGTGGCGTTTGATTCATTCATAGATAGAATTTATATTGCAGAATTTTTTAGCACAGTGTCCCCACCACTGCACTAGGGCATTGAGATCCACACTGACAACCAGATGAGCAAATCTGTTGGCCACACAAACACCTCTTCCAGCAGCAACCCAGCTTTGCTAGTTAGTCTCCCATCCAAGTACTGGCCAGGCCTAAACCTGCTTAATTTCAGGGGGATTCCTTAGTATAAATGCAAGTGGTATAATGTCACTTCAGGCCAACTTACCACAACAAGGACATCAGGTAAAAACACATTTATTAACTTTAACATTTCCTAGTGATGCCTCTATTACTTGTGGAAATTGTACTTAACTTTCACATTTCCAGTTGATCCATCCAGTACTTCTAGAAAGTGTATAAGCTAGTGAGTTTGGAATGATTACCAAAGCTGCCCAAGGAATACAATGCCGGTGTATCTGATAGCACTGATTCTAGTTTTACTACAACAATTACTTAAAATTCAGTGGAAAATGGTAGAAGAATCTTTTCATATACAACGTTTCATGGGAATAATTTAATAGAATACCTACATTACCTTGGGCTGAACGCCCCCCCCCCCCCGTACTTAAGTGAAAACCCAACTTTTTATGGTTTCCAGGGCTAAAGGTACTCGCCGGAGGATGGATCCTGACCACAGAGCTATTGTTGAGCTAATCAGTCAGTGCTGTGACTATAGCATTTCATGTGATCAGCCTCTTATCTGATCCATGTGTTGTTCTAATGCTGACTGTGAGTATTCATATCGCATTGATTAACAGTACTCTGTTTTGATTCCTTGGCCCAGTGGCTAATAGATGACCAGCTGGGCTCACATAGCTGCCTGCTACAGTCTCTGGACAGTGGATCCATGAGTTGGTAGAAGCCAATATCCTGACCTGTTTCCTGCTTTCATTGGAATGGCTGGACTATTTACCACAATCACAGATGCAATGTTGGCGATCAATATGTCATATTTATGTATAATTTACTAAAAGTAGTCTTTAAAAATGCTATGCTGTGATACTGTCCAGTATGAATTGCAGTAATGCTGCTTGATGACCTTCTTGTGAGGGTATTCATGGTTTAAGTTGTTTTTCCCCCTTTATGAAATTGTGACTGATGTGTTACATGTTATTCACTTAGCAGACACTTTCATCCAAGGCACATTTTTGAGAAACTGGGGTCAGACATTCCCTAGAGCAATTGGGGGTCATTGGTTTGCTCAAGGGTTTAATGGTGAAATCATTCTGCTGGGCATGGGGTGTGAACTGGTGACCTTCTCATCACAGACAAGTGTCCTAATCTGTTGATCCACACACCCCCTCCCCCCCTTTGCTTATCAGAAGATTATTTGCATTGGTGTGAAGGTCACATGTACATTCAATGGACCCTCTTCTCAGAATCGATTAAACTCTTTCATTTGATACATGTGGTCTCTGTCTCACAAAGCTCAACCCAGTATCTTTACACAATGATACTGAACCAGAAGCAGCTGTTTGATTTAGCGACTTACCTGGAATGAGACAATCATTACAGCAATCATACAGCATCCCCAGCTGGAAGGGTCTTCCAAGAGCTGCCACCTCCTGGGGCTTCCTCGAAGTGGCTTGCATAATTTCAGTTCTACACCCTAAAATGTAGGTTTATTTATTATGATTAATTCATGATTCACTGAGTTTTCCTAATGAGCCTACATGAAATATTAAATTATACAGTGGTACCTCAGTTCTTGAACTCATTAGAACTCGAATTTCTTAAAACTCGAACCAGCCAGTTCGAGAAAAAAAAAGACCTAGAACTCGATCTGAATCTCATAAGTCAAACCGTAAACGCCGACCTAAGATAACTTGTACGCGCGGGGAAATGAGTCACGCTGCACGTCTCTCAGCGGAAACAAAGGGTAATGCTATAGTCTCAGCCTCGCATTAGCTGTGATAGCGTCGTGTATGTTTACACAAGCTGAATACATATATTTAGACAGTAAAATACATTTAGACAATGATAGACAGTAACAGTAATTATTATAAAATAAAATACATTTAAAAATAAAGATTTCTTATTAATTATTTTAATATTAATAATAAACCATTAATACATTTAATTATAATAATATTGTCGTGCCCAGCGTGGACCGAACGGGGACAAAGGCGCAGACGTCAGGGTATTGGGGAATACGGGGTTTAATTACAGGTAAGGCAGGCAAAACGCAAACGCACAGTAAAATGACCTGACTGGGGAAACAAACTGAAACGCGGAGGAAATACAGAGGGCTAATGACAACAACCAGAAACAGCTGATCACACGGGGATTCCATACGGGGTTAACGAGGGGGCGTGGCACACGGAAGGAGCCGAAGATCGGGGCAGGACACATTGTTTTTTTTAACTATACACATTGTTTGGATAAATTAATTTTCTTAGTTTAAAAATTACTGTTTTGATAAATGTGTTTAGATGTGTTTAGTACAGTATATGCTTTTCTTGTTTTGTCCGGTTCATTTTGTGTTTAAATGCTAGAAAAAACATATTTCGGTGTAATTTTTTGGGACGGTGTTATGCCGAAAAAGGCATCCCTGCCGTAGAATGCAGTCTAAATGACCGATTGGTCGCTGATCTGAAACGAGTTGAGCTACGTTGTCGAGTAAGGATACCGTAGTGCTAATCGATAGCCCCCCAAAACCCGTAAAACTCTAACCCTAACCCCTAAAAAACCCCAAAAACCTATAAAACCCTAACCCCCAAAAACCCCCTAAAACCCTAACCCTAACCCCCAAAACACCCCTAAAACCCTAACCCTAACCCCTAAAAAACCCCTGACCCCCAAAACACCCTTAAAACACCGGCATGCATTCTATGATTCTAAGGCAGGGATGCCTTTTTCGGCATAACACCTGTTACCAATTAATTGGTTTTCCAATTTTTCTTATGGGGAAAATTCGATCAGAACTATAAATTTTTAGGATTCGATCCGGAGTTCTGAACGGATTAAGTTCGAGTTATGAGGTACCACTGTATCTTTCAAAATCAATTATTCTGACTTGGTCTTCGAGAGCACGTGAGCATCTTTTACAAAAACAAAAACAATTGTTTAAATTGAATTAATTTTTTAAGCTGAAATGCTCCAGTAAAATGTCTTTAAAAATAATAATTTACCATTTACCATTTCATGTCACATTTTAGGTGAATGGATTTCCGGACATAAAACAAAAATGAGCTCCAGTTAACGAGGGGGCGTGGCACAAGGAGGAAGCGGACTTTCGGGGTAGGACACATTGGGTTTTTTTTTAACTTTATGTAACCGGTACGAGTAGCTCGAATGTAGATGAGAAGGGGACTTTCACTTTGACGTTTGGAATGGACTTTTATTTTGATGTCTGAGTGCGGTATCCCACCATATTTATGCCCTCATAGTCTCGCGATCCAGGGTGAACTACCGTTTGGGCTGGTTGATGGTAGAGACCCTGCACTCCCGCGGGACCCAACGCACCGAGTGCGGCGCGGGACAAGATTTGATGGGTGAATGCGGGTGCGGGCGGTAAGGTCCTCATGTATGTGCGGGTTGCGGGAGAATAGAATTAATCGCGGGACTCCCGCAAAATGGAATTATCTTAAAATTAATTTATTAAAAACAAATACTCTATTATTTATCTACTGCACAAAAGCAACAAGAACGACTAAATTAAAATAAAATTATTAGCCTATTTCTAACTGTTATGAGTTTATTTCTATGTTCTGAAAAGCTCCTCGTTCGTGTCCATGTTTATCATTCCATTTAATTAAACTCAAATAAAACGAAACATATTTGTTTATTTTCCGTTTCTTTTTTATATATACTCAAAGGGAAGCAAGTGAAACAAATAGAGTAGCGGGAAGAAGTGGTAAAAATAAAACTACTGTACTTACCTGCGGGATTTTGCGAGCGGGAGTGGGACAGAATCTTGCGGGAGCGGGCAGGAGCGGGACTGAAAAATCCGTCCCGCGCAGGTCTCTAGTTGATGGTCGACTGGAAGGAGAGAGTGTGGCATTTAAACTTTGGTGGTGCGCATTTAGGATGTCATAAGAACGATCACCGGGAAGTTCGAGTATTGCTGGTGTGATATGAAAATGTTTGCCTAAGGGCACAAGCGGGAGAAGTCACACATCCATACTAAGATCGGTCGCCAGTATAAGGTATGGATTTTATCCTTTCACAGTAATGATGAATTATGGTTGAGCCTAACGGAGTTTTAACAATTGCGGTATGTGATTTTATTATACAGAAGACGGTCGGAAGGGAAAGCCTAATCAACCGGTGTGAGCCTGGGTTCCTTTGGGGATTATATATAGGCTGCTCTGGTGTGATGTACATGTATGTTTTTACGACTATTACAGGGAATAGAGAGGATGGGTTTTATAAACTGTTTTGGTGTTTGCAGGGAATGGCAGTATCTGGGGAACTTAGTCGCTGTTTCTCTTCCCCTCTTTTAGCATCAGAGTATATCCTGTTATTTTCAGCTACCTTAGTATCTTAACCCTTTAACCATACGGTTAATACCGTTTAGAACATCTGGTGGTCCGTAAGTACCCTTTGGCGGGCCTTACCCTGAGCATTATTAGTTGGGATGTTGTTTAGTGCTCTGGTGACCCCAGGTTCTGCATTTGATTTGACTGCTGCGAGCTTTTCGTGTGTATTTGGATTTTTTTTGCTTTTGCTTGCATAGCAGCCTGATTCGTTTTATATAAGGGGGGTACGCCAGCAATAGCGTCCCAGCTTAATATTAGATCTTAGGCTGTAACGGAAATTGGCCAAGGGTTTGCACCACCTTCCAAAAGTCATAGGTCATCCTTGAAACCACCACCTGGGGCATTTGGAATTATTTAGCCCCTTTATTGTTCTTGAGAATGCAAAAACCCAATCCCAAGGACACCTGGATACACACACACATATACATACGTACAGTTACGCACTCACCACACCCTCCCCCCAACCCACGCCTTCGCCGCTTCATACCCCCAGCGTGAACAGGCAGGTCTGTGACAGGCGCTGGATTTGGCTGCAGGACCGGATGGCTGTTTGTCTATGCTGGGCTACCTCCACCTCCCCATTTCCCTCCCCTGTTGCAAGTCATTACTTTTTATGTTGTAAAGTGTAGTGATCATGTGCTTATGTTGCTGAGGTGTTTTTTTTTCTGTTCCTACATTGTACTCCCTACTGGAGTACAGTCTGGGGGCTGTTTTTTTTTATTCTCCTCTTCTCTCCTCATGTACGTTAATTCTGTTTTCTCTGTTCTTCCTATATCCCCTGTCTTCCTGACCTGTCTACCCCCTATAATGTGATGTTTGTGTATATATATGGTTGGGTTGATGGCCAGTTTTTTCGCTGGTACTTGTGACTAGTGACATGGTATATTGCAACAGCAATAAAGGGTTTTCATCATCATCATCATCATCATCATCATCATCAACAACTTTTTAGGATTTGATCTGGAGTTCTGAAGGGATTAAATTCGAGTTCTGAGGTACCACTGTATAAGTGTTTTTTTTTTTCAAAAGTAACAACACAAAAGAAAATTACATTAAACAATCTATGAAAACTTTGCACTTTGTTTAATAAATGATAATAAATAAGGCAGTAGTGCGAACCACTGTGGCACCGTTATGACATAAACATTTTCCATCTAAACTATGCGACTTGTTCCTTAAAGATTTTTCAGTTAATTTAATAAAGATTAGTTTGTCTTCTTATAGAATAAGAGGTACAGAGTCAGAGATACCTGCTTATTGACCACTGGCAACATTTTCTCAGCTCAAGCAACTTCCTGAAAGCTTTGAAACATCATTTTAATGCTTAATAGCTGATATTATACTCAATTAGTTACTACTTAATTACTTATTAATTAGAATATATTTTCAGTTTAACTTCTTAATAAAAATTATGAACATGTGTGATGATTAATATATTAATACATACATTTATAATTAAATATTATATATCTAACTGCATTCCAGTGTTAAGTGGAACTTCCTTCGCAGTTTTGCAGAAAATTTATTTTTCTTTCTTTTATAATCTATATATCTCTACCTCAAACCAACATAAAAAAACCAAAGCATGTTTTCATATGTGGATAATGTTAATATCGGCACAATCACATTAAAAAAGTGGATTTGACCAACCTGCAAGAAATAGACTTGCACTTGTGAAAAACTGGATCTTGTTCTTTCTCTCTGTCAAGCAGGATGTCGGAGCTGAGCAGAAGTCAAGTGTGAAGAGTGAAGTCGACTGACAACAGCCTTTATATAACAGAATACTTTTACTTTCATTCTGAATGGTGCCTGTTGCTCATTATTCTTTCAGAGGATTTTTTTTTTTATTTATACCCAAGCACCACCCCCGCTTCGCTAATAACTATATTTTTAATTAGCTGAACTACAGATAAATACATTAATTGAAGCCACTCCAAACCAGCCCACCCCCTTGATTCTGTTAGTCTTTACACAGCGTGTAGTCAGAGTATGGAATAGTCTTCCTGCTATTGTAGTGGAAGCTAAAACCCTGGGTTCCTTTAAAGCAGAGATAGATAAGATTTTAACAACTCTGAGCTATTAGTTAAGTTCTCCCCAAACGAGCTTGATGGGCCGAATGGCCTCCTCTCGTTTGTAAATTTCTTATGTTAATTGTTGGAAGGTGACAAATGTGTTTTTCTCGAAAACGTGGTGGAGGTGTGTGATACCCTTTTGTTTCCAGGAACTAGAGAAAAGTGGAGTTTTTTTGAGTGGAAAGTCACGGTTGTGCCAAATTTGGGTGTATTTACAAAATTTTATTGTGAAGTTGAAGATTTTGTTGATTTGCCACCATGCGGTTAAATGAAATTACTCTTTTGTTAAAGCAGTTATGGTGTTTTATGGAGATGTTTAGAAATCAGAGATTGATATTTCTTTACATACTGATCGTTCTATTTATAACCATGAATTGTTCCGTTGGTTTGGGTGAATCTAATTGTTGATGGACTGTAGTTGATTTGCTAGGTAAAATTTTGAAAATTTGGGGCTTCTAGTCCACCTAGATTTTTGTGTTTCTGTAATGTTGCCAGTTTGATTCGGGGTGTTTAATTTTTCCAATAACATTGAGTTATTATGGAATTTAATGAGTTAAACCATTTTGTTGTGGGTTGAGTTGGGATCATTGTTAAAAGGTCACTGATTTTAGGTAATATGATCATTTTTACAGTTGCTATTGTACCCAGTAATGAGGTAGGTAGGTTTATCCATCGGTTTAAATCATCTTCAAATTTTGTTTAATAATGGGATGAAATTCAGATGGAATAATTCTGAGAGGCTGGCAGAGGTACCTGATGTTGCCAGTGGGAATGGGGACAGGTGAGTTTTGAGCTGCAGCATTCCAGTACTCACCATGTATGGGTAGTATTGTGGATTTTGTCCAGTTTATGGTGTATTCAGAGACTTCAGAGAATTAGTTGATAATGAGGTATGATTGGTAATGATTTTATAAGATTGCTGAAATCACACAGTGTGTACCGGGTATTACACTTTAGAAGCACGTGTGGCATGCTGAAGGCAGGCATGTCTTTCCTGCTTTATTTAATATGACTGTTTGCAGGTACAATAAGCTGCACTTACCTCAGATGTTTCCTTAGGTTGGACATGGACTGTTTAGATGTCGACAACATCTTTACAGCCAGTAAACACGCACTGCATTGCAGTTACATTTGTGCCTTTTTCCGTAATATACAGGAAATGTTTTTTTATATTTCCAGCAATGGAATGCATTCCTTTCCTTGTCTGCCATTGCCTGCAACAGAAACTCAGACCGCTCCGGCAAGTTAATTAGTTTGGCTGCAAATGTAGACACGACAGGATAACCAATCAGAAGCATCGAATAGTTTCAAACTTTCGTCTGTGGAGGGAAATAGCAAAGGAGGATGTTTTGCATAAGAAAAACACAAAAAGCAATAAAAATACTGTTATTAAAGATATTAGCAAGGTTTTGCATACAATCTTATGATGTAACTAAAATTGTAATCATGAATATTTCCATAAGTAACTGTAATTTAATTGCACTTTTTTCTCTAGTAGCTGTAATGGATTACAATTACATTTTTTTTGTAATTAAATCACGTAACGCCGTTACATGTAACTCGTTACTCCCAAACACTGTGTATGTATGTGTGTGTGTGTGTATATATGTATATATAGGGTCATGCAGAGGCCAGGTGTGTGTGTGTGTGTGTGTGTGTGTGTGTCCATAAAGGAAAATAAACCACATGGTAAGGATAGAAAAATGTGGCCGGTTACAGACTTTGATAATATAATCAACAATGGGCATCTATAGCCCTGTAAAAATGAAAGTAGGGAGTCGCCTACCAGGGTCCTGAGGTGTTTCATCGTGCGGTGGGTGTGGCAGCACGCTGTACCGGTGCATGATCACCAACCTGACCTGACCTGACCTGGACAGCTTTTGAGCTCCCTTTCACATGCACAGGTGCTGCTGGAATAGACAGGAACACCCATGCAACTGTACAGGTGGGGGAAGATGCTTGAGTTCTCCTGCCAGTATGCAACTGAATCTTCACTTCTGTGTGTTTGAGATCCCAGATCCTTTGCCCCGGGTGCGATCCCCCACTCTGCCCCCGGTGTGAGTTTGCCTCCCCAAGTCTGTGCAAGTGTTTCCTTTTCCCATCACCCCCAAGACAGGCCTTTTGACTTTTTCGACCCTTGCAAGTATTTTCAACTATGATTCTTGTCCTGCAATTCTGCAATTATGGAAGTGTAAGCTGGCCCCTTTCTCTAACCAGCATGTCAGTGAAAAAACTTTTTTGAAGTGGGTAAGCTGCTTCCCTCACAAAAAAATAAAAAGCCGTCTTTGACAACCAAACAGTTTGCAGGTGGTACTGTCCATAGGTTCGGGTCATCCGGGATAACTGGGACGTAGCCGATAGCACCATAAAAAAAACTGATGTTTAGTCTTTGCATGAAACTTCCAGAAGATAAAAGAAAACACCCTGCATCAAGCTGACATCTTGTCTTCACATAAATAAGAAAAAGATAAACAGATCGGAGGTAACATAAAATTTGACACGTTGTATTCTGATTAAAGAATCCTAAGAAAAGGCATACATCAAATTGGCATTTTGTCTTTTCCGCGCATAACCTCCCCTAACAGAAAGACAACCAGCCTCAGATATCTATTACGGTCAGCGGTCATCGGGCCAAACGTACCGGTGTTCCCATCTGTAAAGAAGCAGAAATACCCCAAGTACGTGCGGCATATCTGTGGAAAACTACACGTCTTCTTTGGAGTGGGTATATTTTTTTCTATACATGGTTTATGCTAAACGGCATACATTACAAATAAAAGAATTATATACACATGTATGTGTATTATATAGAGACATAGACCGTTAGAGCGACTGATTAAAAGTGGATCGAGACGCAGCATCGGGGGGGGGTGCCGGTTAAGAGACAATCTGTATAAGACCTTAATCAGCAGGTATAGACGGAGCATCACCATCACCTATACCAGTAATGAAAATAGGAGACTTTATATCACATGACATCCGCCTCGTGTACTGTACCTGTTGTACAAAATCCTTTGTTATATGTACAGTATGCAGCATGGTTGTGTTTTTAAAATGTAACATAGATACAACAGATCTATGGGGGGGGTAAAGCGTATTTAAAGAGCCACCTCTGGTAGAATCCACCTTTAGCAACTTTTGAACCCTAAGCCACACGAGCACTGGGGCTTTTAACCAGGAGACTCCACACCTACGCATTAAATCCTTAGGTCAGCAGTGGTCCCCATGTGCCCAGTGCATATAGGCTCAGGTCCATCGCAAAGAGAAAGAACGACCCGCCAACATTTTGTGTATCTGTACGTATCTGTAACCATTCCATTACATTCATTATATGCTGAGTTTTCCAAAGTGTTTTTTTTCTGAAACATAAAATGCTGAACCTGCTAGTGCACCTGGTTAATAGCATCTAATTTATAACAGGAGCTAGTAAACTGCATTTAGCAGTCGTATTAAAACACATAAAGACTAAAGCCTTAGTTATGTTTAATAAAGATGCCTTTTCAGTGAACATTAACAATGGTAACTGAGCTGTAGCATGTTTGACTCGTAATGAAACGCAGACCTAATTCAACAGAACCAGTCGTCATCCACTTTGCAGTGAGAGTACCGAGCGAAAGTGAACAAAGTTTTCTTTACTTTACCTCCGACTGGTAAGTAAGGGAAATATGTCAGACACATTTATTCAGACGGACACCCAACAGCGCTTATAACAGCTGCCACTCTCCTGGGAAGGCTTTCCACAAGATTTTGGAGTGTACAGTATCTGTGGGACTTTTTGCCCCTTCATCCAGAAGAGCATTTTGAGGTCAGGCACTGAAGAAAAATCACATGGTGAGGCTGGAAAAATGTGGCCTCTTATAACCCCCTTAAATATAATCAATAACAGACATTAGCACTATCAGAACGAAAGCTTTATAGACAACCCTTACTGTCAGAATGAAACTAAAAGTAAAAGTATTCCTTTGTTTAGATTGCTGTTCTGTTATTTCACTCCCATTCATCCAGAAGAGCATTTTGAGGTCAGGCACTGAAGAAAAATCACATGGTGAGGCTGGAAAAATGTGGCCTCTTATAACCCCCTTAAATATAATCAATAACAGACATTAGCACTATCAGAATGAAAGTCATAGACGACTCTTACTGTCAGAATGAAGCTAAAAGTAAAACTATTACTTTGTTTAGAGTGCTATTCTGTTGTTCAACTTCCCTCTGAAAAATACTCTGAACACTATTGTGTGCCTCTGTGTAGAACATCTTTAAAATGTAATGGCAGTTCAAGTTTCTTCTCAATTCTCTTCAAAATTCAATCTGAGCTAAGAAAGCAGTGTCATAAGTACAAAGTACAGAGTTCAATGAAATTCTTACTTGAATGCAGGGGCGTTTCTAGGATTTTCATTTAAGGGGGGCTCAGCCCCCATAGATGTTTAACACATATTTGGCTTGTTCAGAATCAGTACTCAAATGAGTCTTCCTGATTCCTCATAAATAAGACAGTAGGTTCTACATTCAACCCCTTAAAACTTTATATCTATATAATAAATGTTTTTCACGATCTGGGACATTATTTAATACAATGTTTATTACAAAAAAAACAGGATTTTTCTATCTCTGTAAATCACACTGCTATGCAGTTAAAACGAGTGCATTGAATGCTGTCTGTCACTGTTTTTAATCATTTATGTGCATAACTCTATGGCAATTAATGCCATGCACTGTGTAATGTTTTATATAGACAGTTAGGTTTTCCAATTAAAACAGCATCATTGTTTTATAAAGTAGACTATAGGTTAATAGGGTAAGTATTAAGGGCTTCCTTTTCGCTAGAGGAAACAGCTGGTGTGATGACGTAACACAGCGAAAATTTTGACATTTTTTGTAAACTGTATTTATGAAAAAGGACTGCACTGATGCAGATATAACAATTTATCGAAAAACACACACCTTGGCTTAATCCTCGCTCTGTGATGCCGCAGTCTGTGATGCTTCAGTTGAAGACCGCGCTGAAAGACGTTGCGGAGCCGAAGTCTGCCGCCGTTTTCATATGAAATTTAAAGGGGACGTGGCCGATCACCAATTTGTGTAAAGTTTATGGAGAATTTTTAGGGGGGCTGAGTACAAATGTTAGGGGGGCTAAAGCCCTAAAGGCCTAGCGACTCCCATGCTTGACTGTCATCCCCACAGACTACAGACAATTAACAAGACAGTGCAACATCACAGTATAAAAATACTGGGTAATGTGCCATATTAATATCAACATCGCAAATTATGCACATGCAATTCTCACGTCGCAGCTGGTTTGAGATCAGGCTTTTACATACCTTGCATACGGACATTACAGCGGTATAAGGTATTTTCATATTTTGCAGCTGCAGTATTTAGAAATCTTCATGAGGAGGAATGATGCTACTCTGAGACAATTGCGAGACGGCGGGTGAGATCAAGAGAGCAGAAGATCAACAAGACGTACGTCTCTCCGGATATTCTCAGACGTTCACCATTGTTACCAGAGTCGATACGAAAGTATCTGCCTCCTTAACTCTGGATCACCTATTCATCTTCATTGACGACTGCTTTTACAACCTGCGCTTAATGAATTAATAATAATAATAATAATAATAGTAGTAGTAGTAGTAGTAGTATTGTTATTATCACTATTACTCTATCTCGCCAACATATCAATGAATCCACTAAAGTTTATAACCTGGAACATTCGTGAAGTTAGTTCACAGGGAAAACGAATAAAAATTATAAACCACCTGATCCAATTTCAAGCAGACATGGAATCCGAAACTCAAAATTCGAAAACCCCACAATTTAGCCGAATATGCTCATCTACGTATAATTTTAAGAAACGAGGCGTATCAATTTTGATAAACAAAAGAATTACATTTACCCATAACACAACAATCACAGACCCCGAATGGCGATATGTCATTATTAACAACACAATCAACAACAAAAACCTCACTACTGCAAACCATATATAGAGGAACTATCGAGAGCATCCTGAGTGGCAGCATCACTGTCTGGTTTGGGAATTGTGCCATATCGGACCGCAAGACCCTACAGCGGATAGTGAGGACAGCAGAGAAGATCATCGGGGTCTCTCTCCCCTCTATTGGAGACATCTACACCACACGCTGCATCCGCAAAGCCACCAGCATTGTGGCTGATCGGACACACCGCTCTCACACACACTTCACACTCCTGCCATCTGGAAAAAGGTACCGAAGCATTCGGGCACACACATCCAGACTGTGTAACAGTTTTTTTCCACAAGCCATCCATCTTCTCAACAAAAACAGACTGGACTGAAAATTTCACACACACACACACACACAAACATTATCACTCAGCTCACCTCATCTACCTCAAAACATTGGGACTGGACTGACTAATCAACACAAGCGCAAACACACTGACCTACACTACCAAACTATCGTACACACCAACCTGTACTGTAAATGTTCTTTAGCACAATATTCAATACTGGATTACTTTTTGCACTAATTCCTAAATTCTTGCTGCTATGTTAAGGAACGTCTACTGTTTCTCCACTACCTCAACTCATCACCTCAACACCATATTATTATGTTATGTTATGTCTTGTTTATCGCACTTTTGTTGTTGCTCTTGTTTGCACATTCGAACGTGCACTTTATTCTATGTTGTAAAATTATGTTGCCAATCTGTCTTGTCTCTGCTAGCCAGCTAACTAGGCCTCTTAGTTAGCTAGTTTTAGTTTTTCTGTTAATTTATGTTGTAAATCTATGTTGCATGTAGCACCTTGGTCCTGGAGGAACGTTGTTTTGTTTCACTGTGTACTACCTGTATATGGTTGAAGTGACAATAAAGCCTACTTGACTTGACTTGACTTGACATACAGTATATGGACCCAATTCTGACGACCCCGCTTTCTTCAATACGTTTTTCATCCATTTCATCAAACCCTACAATAGTAGGCTAATTGGGGGTGACTTTAATACATCAGTTATCAACCCCACTTTAGAAAGATCATGCACTACTGTTAATCCTAGAAACTGGCACAGCACGGAAATATTAAAAAATAAAAAGTTAGGAAAACTTAAAGATTTATGGCAACCTGCTGCAAAGTATTTTTAAGTTTTCAACTTCAAGCCCATGTAGTTGCGCTGACTTAATTTCCTAAGTTACACTGTGAGTTCTCACAGGGCAGTGCTTTGAGTTACCTCAACTTCACTTTGCAAGCACAATCAAATAATACGTGTTATTTTGCTGAGATTGAAATGATAAGTTGGGTGAAATATTGTAACCCAAAGAAAAAAAGCAGGTTAGCACAACTGCATGGTGATTGAAGTTGAGAAAACTTAGAAATGCTTTGCAGCTGGTTGCCTTACATTTCTAAGTCTGCTCAAATCTCTCTAAACTTACTTTGTAAGTTTAATGAAATACATAAAGAATTAAAGGCAATTAATTACATGTTCATCTTAACAATCACGACAGAGACAATGAATTATTTAACTATTAAATGCAACTTTTAATTTCACTCCCCTTTTTGAACATCGTGTATACACATACACACATTTATTAGCCTTTTTTAAATTTAAATTTAAGTTTAAAGGAATATATAAAGTACAATCTCTTGCAGCACCACACTCCACCTTAAAAGATCACTGCAGACACACACACTTCAGCAAAGCACCACAAGAAGGATGTGTGCCCTAATTATTAGGCTAACATATATACTAAACATGCCTGATTGCATATGAACAGAACTTTTATGTCAAAAAAACATTACATCTTTGAACATGTAACAAAAAAGAATTCCTCTCACACTGAGAATATACAAGAACTTTTTGCATTTAAAAGATCTTAAGGTTACAAAAAAGATAAAGAAATCCAGTAATATCATCAATCTCTGGAACAAAGTTGTACAGGTTCAAATAAGAATGCATACTACTATCATGAATATGATAAGCTGTTAGATTACTCAAACATGACTGACTGCCATATGAATAGAACCTTTAAATAGAAAATCTTTCTTTGAACACTGTGACACTAACAGCCTATGACCTAAAAGAACACACACTGTCCATCTTGATTATTAAACTGGAGCCTTAAAAAAGAACAAACAAAACACGGCATGATTGTTCCAGCTGTCAAAGTAGGCAGCTGCACCCCAGCAGGTCCTTCATGATGGATTCATGGCAGGAACGGCTTGACTTCAACATGGGCAGGACCTTGTCAACGACGTCTGTGTCACCAGGTGGTTCCATGTTGGTCCAGGAACTTGCTGCTCTGAATGGTCCTCCCACCACCTTTGACATAGCAACTATTGTCGCATGTTGGACAGTGTGCTGCTCACTAGGGTACGCAGTAAAGGAGCTACACAGCGAAAGATTAGTAACAGAGCAAGAATAATCACAGCTCCTATGAAAAGCGCCTCCATAACGGCTTGCTGCCAACCTCCCCACATATTATACCACCAGTCAAACATTCCTGCCTGTTGACCTGCATCTCTTGCCATCTCATCCTGCAACCCCTGTGATTCAACACTATGAGATGTACTCTGTCTCCTGGGGAGATGACTGGCTTGTCCTGGTCTGTGCCTTCTCTTGCCGTCTTGCTTTCCCCTTTTCCTGCTTGAAAATAACTTTGCATATTTGAGTTAGACACTCCATGTACAACTTCAACTCATAAACCCTGTTTTTGTCTTTTTGTTTTCTGTAGCACTCCCCCCTTGCACAATGGTCAAGACCATGCGCCTTCATCATCAAGGTGTCAGACACCGACAGAGACACAACCAAAAATCCATCACGGTTGTGAAACAGACCATCAGAGTCCTTAGCATCCCCCTTTGTTTCCACACAGAGGCCTCATAAGGGCCCCTCCCATGACTGAACTCACTCCCCAAGTATGCAGCCTGTTCTTATCAGTATTGCAGCTTAGCTTTGGGCACCTCAAACCCCCCTTTCGCTAAGACCTTCAGCAACGGCGGCTTCAGTGCCTGTGTATATAACACAGAGCAGATCACCCACATACTGTAGCACTGTGCTTCTTAAATTCAATCCATCCAGATCTGCCCTAAGCACGTGTTCACATCCCTGCAGTATCCTCGCGTGGATGAACTGCTGACCCCTATAGGTGAACACAAACAAAAACTGTGACTGTTGTGTTAGGGACACACTGAAAAATGCCAACTACAAATCCACAACCGTGAACCACTTTGCACTGGGCGGCACGTTTGTTAGCAGGGAGTGAGGACTGGGATCTTCCGCTTATTGATCCTCCACTAACTATTTCGCTGCACACAAATCATACACTAACCTTCACACCTTGCCCGCTGCCTTTGGGACAGGCAGGAGGGAGGTGTCGCAGGTTCTGGTGATAAGCACCACCACCCTCTACCTGCAGTAACCCTTTCACCATCATCCTTATACCCGGGTTACCTGTCTTTACTAGGCCTACATCCATATCACGGCGGTCCACACCTCCTCAGCGCTTCCCTTTCCATCTCCTGCCAACATTCCTCTGCACTTTATTTCCCTTCACACTGCCATCCTATCATGCTCCACAGCCACAAACCTCTTAAATCTCCTACACACTCTGTACTCCACTGACTCTCAGCAACTCACCTTCAGTAGCAGCCTGCACTCCATCACACTACATCGGTGCCCAGACTGTCTGCTTTGCTCATCCCATAATTTCTTAGCCACTGCTAAGTGGGGCTCCTCGTCTGGTATGTTGTACCATCCTCCCACTATTCCCGTTTTCCACATCTGAATGTCTACTCCCTCAGGGCCTAATATTATCCCATCTGCCATCATACGTATCCTTTCTTTCTCTCGGCCAGGTAGCGAATCTATCAGCTGATCCCACTCATCCTTCACTCCAAGATCACTGAAATCTCTCCATCGCAACAAACAAGTATGTTTGTCCTGTGTCCAGTTCAGCCTATTGCTATATTGTTCCTGTATAAATGGGCCCCACTGTTCTAGAGAATAAGGGGAAGCTATACTATCCCTGCTGCACAACAAATTTTGTCGCAGAAGGCTATACTGTCCACTGAGCACCTGTACGCCCCCCTCTGTACATTTAATGTCTATCTGCAGCTGACACAAAGCATCTCTGCCTAACAAACTCACTGGGATATGCTCTGATATTAGTATGGGCATATTTACATTTTTGTCCCCTATCTGAACTTCTACTAAACAAGATTTTGGAATATACAGGTGTGTCCAGGCTGATCACAGCTCCAGCACACCAGCTGAACCAGCCTGTTCCCCAATCTCCCCAGAATCTAGAATCATCCCTGTTATATTTCCCTATCTTTTCATGCAAGAATAAAAATCCTTTCTTACCTACAGTATCTGTAATGTCTGCCTATGGGATAATTCAGTTGCAATGGCTTAAGCTTTAGGGAAATAATCAGGCATGTGAAGTGTCTTTTGGCTGCCCAAACATTAGCTCCTGTCCATCAGAGTGCATATTCACCAAACAGAACAGCAGGCAGATGCTACATCATGTTCTGTTAGCTGTCACATACAGCTGATATTTATATTTAGTTTTATTCATACTGCAGCTTATGACCAAGGTTAACATGTAGGGGATCACTTCAGTTTAAGGGGGATTTAAGCAGTTTGGCATGTTGTCATATTCTTAAGAGCAAAAGCATTTTCATCATTTCAAATAAATAAATAAACAAACTAATGAATGAATAAATACCCACCATTTCATACTTTTATGAAGATGCAAAATGTCTGTTTTTTCTTATTCCTTCTCCCCATTATCCAATCGTACCCAAAAATCCCCCCTCTGTCCTCCTACCACTGACAGCATTGAAGGCAATAGGCAATAACAGAAGTACTGTATCGATAACAAAATAACATTACTAATGTTATTTTATTCCCTATATAATTCGTGTCAGGGTCAGCCCCTGTGGTCCTACCGTGTCTCTTCCCCGTTTGACCAGCAGGTGTTGCTGGTCATCCCGTCCTTCATGTTAGTCTTTGTTCTCCCCAGTTACCTGTCTGGTCATGTGGCTCAATGTGTTGAGCATGTGGTTGTCTGTGTACCCTTCTGTCTTGTGTTCGATTCTCACCTCCTCTGTTTTTGTATTTTGCTCCCTAGTGTTTCATTTGAGTTTCTCTAGTTCTTGTGTCTGATTTTGTAGTTGTTTTTGTTCCTTGTGCCCCTGCTTGTGTCTTTACCTGTTTAAGTCCCTAGTGTTGGTTTCTGTTTCCCTGATTCCTTGGTTAGTTCTTAGTTTCCCTGTTTTTAGTTCCTTTGAGTTATTAGTTTCACCTGTACCCCGTTTCCCTGGTCTTTCTTAATTAGCCTCACCTGTCCTGTGTTAGTCTCGTTACCCCTTTAGTATTTTAGTTCCTGCTTCTGTTCAGTTCCCCAGTGGTTCATTGTGTGATGTGTTGTTGTTATTTCATGGATGTTTGATGGTTTAGATATTGTCAGTGTTCAATGTGTATTCGGTTTTTGTTATTTAGTATTGTTTAATTCCCTTCAGTTTTTGACCCCTCGTGGTCCTTTTTGGTTTTCTGTTTTTTTTTTCTGTTTTATTTAATAAACCCTGTTTGTTTTTCTTTGAGCCGCCAGTGGGTCGTCCACCCTTTTTTGTGCCTGCACCATGCCTCGCTCCCGTGCCCGAGCCGCCCGGATCCATGACAATTCGTGGATGGAATAAAGAACAAAAAAATATTTAAAAAAAATACATAAAGACCAGGATAATCATGCGATGCCCCAGTGGGTGAGATCATAATCGCACACACACATCGGATGCTCGCAAAGTGTATCATGCTATTTGTCAGTAAATGTGTAAAACAGTTTGTGAGACAAGGATGCATCGCTGTTCTAAGAGAATGATGTTTGTAAACTACATGCAATCTCACTGCCTGTTATAAAACAGTACATTTTGAAAGGGGGTCACTAGAATCCCACGTAATTGAACTGTCCAGACCTTTATTCAGTATGTGGTTTGAAAAGGAGTAATTAACACAAATGCTAATGTGAGTGACATTGGGATTGTATTGGGCCTTTTCACTAATAAGGAGGTTTGATAATTAGACTAAAAAATAAATAATTAACGATCATCAAGAACCAAAATTACAGTTTTTCTCAGTTGCTTTGATGCATTTCTCACAACAGAATTGAAGTTCTCAAAACTGCTCGTTCAATTCCCACAACCTCTAGTCAGTTGTGCAGATCATAACAGCAATTTCTGGTTGTTTTCGTCATTTTGCAATTGCTTTAGTACACTCAGGCAGATGCTTATGTGCAATTCTCAGCTATATCATACATCAGTGGTTGCTTATGTCATTATGATCAAAATGCATTGTGCTACCCCTCTTTTGCATAGTCATACACTCCAGACAAACTTGTCATTGTGTCATTGTGTAAGTCATTGCAGTCAAAAGTGTTCATCAAGATATCATTAGCTGTCAAGTGTATTTTAAAGGTTTCTACAAAACTTTTTTGGTTTGTATTCACAATACTAATGATTCCTGCACCATTTTCATATACATGGATGAGACTGGCTTCAACTTGGCCAAAGGAAGGAGACATGGGTGTAATCTGATTGGACAGAGAGCTACTGTTGATATGCCAGGTTTTGGGGTGGGAACATCACCATGTGTGCGGCTATTTCGGACAATGGGGTCCACACTCGCATCCCTCTTGTGGGGCCATACAACACCCAACATCTGCTGACCTTCTTGAACACCTTCTATAGGGATCTCATTCCTAAAAAGGAGATTGGTCAGGAAAATGTACCAAAGTATGTGATCATTTGTGGTAATGTGAGTTTCCATCACTCTAACCCAATCAGTGAATGGGTTGCCAACCGCCCCAGGATGCTGATGGAACTCCTACCACCATATTCTCCATTCCTCAACCCAACTGAAGAGTTCTTCTCAGCTTGGAGGTGATAGGTATATGACCGTAACCCACATACACAAATGACACTGCTTGCTGCCATGGAAGTTGTGTGTGGGGATATACTGTAGCAGCAGGCACCCGCAGAGGCTGGATAAGACATTCTAGGAGGTTCTTTCCACGCTGCATTGCACAGGAAGATATCCGTTGTGATGTGGATGAGAACATGTGGCCCAATATACAGGATCACCTGCAACTGTAGAAAGCATTTAGAGTTTCAGTCTGTATATATTGTTCCCCTTTTTGATTTTGTAATTGTTTTTTTTTTTCATTTCATATGTTATGCATGAGGCATTGAAATGCATTTTTTGCTAGACTGCAATCGCAGTGCATGGTATGTCACCATATTACCTGTGCAATCAATAAAATATTCTTCTTGAATCAATCTCCCGCAATCAGTGTTTTTTATTTTCATGTTTCCTGCCCTTGTCATTCAGATGTTTTGTGCATCAGAAAATGTTTACATTGTGCCAGTTTTATATTGATAACATGACTTTATATTTTGGCTGTAATGTCCGTGGACGATGATTCATGGACTTGAGATTTTGATGGCACTGACATATTCAATGACATAAATACTCGCTTTTGAGGCATGGACTAAGTATTTTGAAGAGGTTACCTGCTTTTGTCGGTCATCCATGATGTTTTGCCATTTGCACTAAGTGTTTTGAGAAATGCACTTGCTGTTATGCAACTGTTAAGTCTGTTGTGAGAAATGCACCAAAGCAACTGAGAAAAACTGTAAATTAATATGAAGAACCAACAGGTGTCACTTCATTTTAACACTGAAAACCTCTGAAAGTAAAATTGTGCAAAGGCTAAATCTGTCTGCTTGCTTGACTGTCAAACCACAGGGCTATCCAGCAGGGGGCAATAGAGAGGGAGAGGAAAACGTTCCTTCAATGGTATCTTAATGCAGGGCTCTGGATTAAGAGCATTTTTTGTAGCTTAGAAAGATGACTAATCTTTTTACAGCAAATTCAGAATGTCAACACCACACTGAAATGCAGGTTTACCATCCTCTCCCCCAAATGTATATAAAAAAATTCTTCTCTCGAGCCCTTCATTTAAGTAGAGTCAAATTCTCTGCCTCTAAGAATATTTACTGTAAAATTGATTCAGTGTGATTATAGACTGATTTTAAATTTATAATAAAAAGAAAGTACAAAACTAACCGCCAGTGACTGGAGGTGCACCCTAGACAAGATGCCAGTGCTTCACAGGGCACAAGGCAGGGACACCCTGGACGGGATGCCAGTCCATCACAGGGCACAGGTCATGGACACCCTGGACGGGATGCCAGTACATCACAGGGCACAGGGCAGGGACACCCTGGGCGGGATGCCAGTCCATCACAGGGCACAGGGCAGGGACACCCTGGGCGGGATGCCAGTCCTTCACAGGGCACAGGGCAGGGACACCCTGGGCAGGATGCCAGTCCATCACAGGGCACAAGGCAGTGTGTGTGTGTGTGTCTGGATTAGGTTTACATTACATTGAGGGAACCAAATATATATGTGATTTTGTGTGTTGAGAAAGGTAAAAGAAATGTATTGGGAGGAATAAATGAGAGAGAAGAGAAGGAGGAATCAAAAGGAAATTAACCTGGGGGGGGGGGGGTACTAGTTGTTATTTATCCAGGATTTCTCTGTATCCAGCAAAGGCCCAAAGAGTCACCCCATGGTCCCCAAGGGCACCAGCAGGCTGGGCCCCCCCACACACTGCCAGCGGGCTAGAGGGGGAGGCATGGTGACCCCCCAGGACAGTTACTCACCTGTTAGGAATAGCACCAAAAAAGGCCCACATTCCTTAATGGTTTATTCTGTTATATAGTAACATGGCTATTACTATATTTTGTCATATAGTAATACCTAAATAATTAAGATTAATAGATGTTTTCAAAATTCTTAAAAAATGGTGTTAAATTTATGCATGACAGATTTGACACTTAAAGGATAATGCATTATGACATACTGTACTAATATACATGAAATGACTAAGAGAACGATCTTTCTTAAAATGGAGGTTTTCTTTGAAAAATCATTGTGTGTATATCAGTACTGAATGTATGAGTATGTTCATGAAAACTACTCCCCTTGAAAATTACAGCCTTGACAGAGAACCATATTACACAGGGTTTGGGCAAGACAGAAGCACTTTTATTAGACTACAGGGTTTTCCATAACAGCAGTATTAATACAACTTGCAACTACAGTGATACCTTGGAACACAAATTTAATTTATTCCAGAAGGCTGGTCGAGTTCCGATTTGGTTGAGGTCCAAGTTAAATTTCCCCATAAGAATGAATTTAATCTGTTCCAGACCTCCGAATGATTGCCTATTTAAACATATCTACCTAACAAACTAATGATAAGAACATTAACAATCAATATAAAACTAATACCCACATGAAAAAGCACACACACAAAAGCAATAAACATCAAATAAATGACAATCCCTCACTTCAAAGTGAGAGCAGACACACATACACCACCTTCAAGTCTCGTTATAATTTCCATTTTAAGTTCTACAGTTACTCTCACTACTTTCCTCTTTTGTTTGCTGCTATCACTTGTCATTTTGTTAGGGGCCATGATTACTGTATCACTAAATGTACTATAGATAAATCACAAAATAATCACAATGAACACAGCAGCACAGCTTTCGCACATCAAACTCGGCCGAGAGGAATGACGAGACTGAGATTCATAAGAATCAGCATCCCAGTAGGTCCGTCTGCCTTTATTTAGCCCATCAGAGATGTGTCTCGATTCATACAAGTTTTAGCGGGTCTGTTTCGTTTTGTTGTGTTCCGAGTTTTCGGTCGACATGCGACTTGGTTTTTCTTGACCGACTCATTCATGGTTCAAATTGCTCATACAAATTTTAGCAGAAACAGTCCAGTTCCAAGATTTCGGTTGAGGTACAAGTCGAAAAAAAATTGTCCAAACCATTTGATGTCCGAGTTGGTTGAGTTAAGAGGCGTTTGAGTTCCAAGGTTCTACTGTATATTTCACTGCAAACACATATATTACACACAAGCATGGTAGGAGCACATATAATATCAAGCAGTTTACACAGTAATATATGTCACTACATATTAAAGATCAGAGACCAAACCAGGCAAATGAGACCAATAATTAGGATGTTTGTGTTTGGCATAATAACTAATATAAAACAGAATCTAAGTTGCATAAATCATTTTCTTTCCACTAGTAGCTACATTCAGGTATTTAATGATAATTAAGATCTAAAGATATTTATCTTTTTTCTTTTTTAATCAGAACTTAATTTCAAGAATTAACACTAAATCAAAGAAAGGTAATCCATGCTTTGCTAACGTCCATAGGCTGTGTATTTTCAATTAACCTTCATTTATATAGCACTGTTTTAACCACAGAGTTTACAAAGTGCTTTACAAACATTTTAAAACATGAAAAATAAAGAAAATTACAATAAGAAAAAAATAAAAAAATAATGATGATAAAATTCAAACAGAACCATGGGACCGTAACCTCTACAACACCGGGGACTTTGATTAAAGATTAAATGTTTACACTTTTTTACCCCATGATAAAGGATAATTCTAAATCTTTTATTTTCCATTTGCACATGTACAGGTACACAATGTCTATAACTAAAACACTACATATTTCCTTGTGAGATTTATCTTGCATATGCATCACTGCAGTAGTTTTAGTCTCTTATGTTTAATTCCTCCAGCACTGATTTCTCTGTGATTCCTTTCCAGCTGTCAGGAATCACACCTTTGCCTTTAAATTTGTATCCACATCTATCCTCCCACTCCGTCTGAAACCTGAAAATAAATCATTTCCAGTAACCCTGTGTGCTCCCATCTGCGGTGATGCTCTACTTATCATAAGGGTCACCAGCATCTCTGTAGGACTTGTAGGGGATCCACTTTCCACTGGTACAACTCCTAAATGAACTATCACTGCTTACCATGGACGAGCAAAAATTATTTGAAAATTTATCTGTTTAATCATAATGAATGCAACCTAGGGCACTGGACCGGTGAAACCGAACATTGTGGTCACCAGAATGGTTACTGATAGTATTTGTGCAGATGGCCTTGCAGAAAGGACACTGAGCCCAACATCCTTCAAGCTGTTTGTAGAGAATCTCTTTTATTTTCTGTTTTAAGAGGCATAAATGCTGAGAAGATGCATCAACACTTTCCATATTTTAACTTTTAACCACCTCTTCAAGATACTTGGCCATCATGTCTTTCAGAAACTTTGTATCACTAATGTCTTCATCCTGAATGCTTGTCAGACTCTGCCTGTTTATGACAATGTGGTCCCAAAGTTTTGTACAGAAATGATTGAGCCACATGGATGCATTGCCGTTCTTCAGGTTCACTTCATCAGATACCTCTGTGCTGATACATAAAATGCGTAATTTTATTTCTTCTAGATTTCCATGAAGCATCTCCTGCAATTTTTGTGATCTCGCAAAAACTTTCCGCATGTTCTCCAATAAAACTTTTAAAATACCACTTTGGGTTATCAATGTATTCTGTATATGACTTAAATTCCTCTTGATTTGCAAGGTGCCTCAGTATATGACTTTCAAGGTTGCATTTTTTGCCACTGAATGCTGGATTGTTACATTTCACAATATTAACAATTTTCAGCTTAGTTTGATTGTAAATTGCCTCTTCAACTACAGGCAGAATGTTTCTGAATTAAAATTGAGCAAAAATTGTCACAATATTGCTCCTTTGCAATAGTTTTGGAACATCTGGAAGTACTGTTCCCTTTTACTTTGCAGGTAGGTTACCGGGTTGTTAGCTTTCTTGAATGACTTGTGCATTTTTTGAAACCTCTGGACAGAACCAAGGCAAACAAGAACTGACAAGTCAACTCTGTATTCATATGTGAATTTCACATTTTCATTGCGCTCACATTCCTGAATATGTCTTTCAACATTACCTAGTATTTCAAATATGAAATTTTGATTGAAATCTGTCTTTTCCAATTCTTTGTTCCTAATGTATTCATCAACCATGTGATTCACATTTTGGTGGAGATTTTCAGCAAACTCCTGGAGAGTCCCCATTCCAAATGTTTCTTTCAAACTTTCCCATGTTGCTCCTATGTAAGATTGCGTGATATGTTTTATCTTTGTAAATTCAAACGTTCCTTTTTCAGATATTGTTTTAATCTTGTTCATGATATCTGCCTGTTTTTGGAAGCGAGAGCACAGAATCCTCTCCACTATAGCTTTTATATGCACTGGCTTAACAGGCAGCTGATCTTTTGCTATTTCAGCTACCCACTCAACCCAGAGTGAATTGAATGCTTCCTCCACTTGTTTATCAGTGAGCCTCTTGTCCTTCAACTTCAAAGAAGTTGCCATGGTTTTGCTTTTTTGCATCAGGTTTTTTTCATAAAGTGATTTTTTCTGATCTAGTTCTGACATACCTCTCTTAACTTCATTTAGCATTTTGCATTGTTCATAGGTTTCGTCAATGAGCTCATTCTTCAGGCTCTCAAGTCGGTTTTCAACATTCCCTTTCCATTTAATAAGGATTTCAGCATGTTTGTTTTCTTTGAAATGTGCCTCAATCTCACTTTTTAATCCAGTATAAACTTCATCAAAGTCAGAAATCAGATCTGTGATACTGACACCCGAAATGTTGTTGCTTCCTATTTGGTTTTTCAACTTGGTCTGTGTTTCCAAAGAATATTTCCTTAACTTCCATGACCATTGAGTATACTTCTCTTCCAAGCTGCTGTAAACCATAATTTCCAATGTATTTCTGAAGCTGAAAACAAAATTTTCCTGCAAAAGTGCATTCCAGAGGTCTCGGACTCGCTGTCTGAATTGTGACAATGATGGGAATCGAAAACCTGTCTGCCACTTTGCCACTGAAAGCAGCTTAGATTTCAGGTCCTGAACATTCTGGCTGTAGGATGGATTTGGGGGAGCCATAGGTGGATCCCCCTCCAGGAGATTTTTAAAGTAAAACACTTGAGATTCCAAATCAAACTGTATGACATCACTGAAGCTGTAAACGTCGTCAATACCCTCCTCCTTTGCTGCAGTCTGAGCCATTTCATCCAGCTTCTCCTGAAGGCGCCTCCTCCCCTCCATGTTTTTATCACCAGGTGATGCTTCTGCTACATTCTGGTGCACAAATATGCAGCTTGGTTTGATTTCAACCCGTTTCATCCTTAAGAAAGCCTGCACACAAATCTGTAGGATCTCATGCATCTCAGATGGATTTTCTCCCATGATGTTGATGACAGTCATGTCACCAATTCCAATGATGAACGTGGCAAGTTCATTATCATGATTCAGTGATGTTTTAGTGCTGAGCTCTGAAGAGCAAAGACCTTCAGTGTCAACAACCAGTAAAAAATCAAAGCCAAGCTCCTCTCTGATTTTCTCATCCACCTTTAGCATCTGCATAAAAGCACCACGCGTACACCTCCCTGCACTTACAGTGAACTGAAGACCAAACATAGTATTCAGCAAGGTTGATTTACCTGAACTTTGGAGTCCCAAGATAGACAGCACATACACCTTTTTGTCCCCAAGCTTATCAATGAGACTCTGCAGGACAGCTTGTACCCAAATAAGGGGTACATGTGATTCATCTCCATCCATCAGTTCTAGTGGGTATCCTGAAATTAGCATTTTAGCTCCAAGTGCAGGGAGAGCACCAACAGACTGGTTAACAGAACATTCATACATCTGACCGACCTCTCTCATGATGTGCTGTAATCCAATTGTACTTGCAGCCATCTTTTCCGATATGGAATTAATCTGTTTTCTGAGCTTATCAAGTTCTTCTGCTTTCTCCTTAGTTTTGGGGACATTTCTCATTTGGGACCAAGTTGAGTGGTAATTCTCCTCGAGTCTTGCAAGGTGGTCAGAAGATAAGTCATCGAGTAAAACTCTGAGCCATTGCAGCATGTAGAATTTTGTATCTTCTGAATGACCACTTGATGTTAAACAGTCCAAGAATGATCTCATGAAATCATTAAGTGGCAAAGCTATTTCCCTCTGTTTTTGACGTGTGGCTTTCATGTCACTTACAATCACACTTTGTTGTTGTTCAATGCTTACATTTGTCTTGCAACTCAGGCGATACTGCTGCTTATTTTTCAAGCACCAGTTATGCCACAGTTCACCATGCAGGGGCAGAAACTCTTTTTTGACATCTGAAATGCGTTTTTCCTTCAACAAAGAAACTAAAGTCTGCGCCAGTTCATGTCCATCTTTGAATGACTGATTGTCTTCATCAACTTTGAACTTTAGTTTTCTTGCTTCATTAGAACAGTTTTCAATGCTTTGTTTCTTGTTATTTTTTCCAATGCATCGCTTGATATTGGTTATAAGTTCCTCTGTTAACTCTGCTTCATTCCTGTTCTTGGCAGCTAGTTTCACTATGAGTGGATTTTTTGAACCCTGAACCCTTTCACTTCCAGAAAATAGGCAGATCAATGGGGTAGAAGACTTAGAGAGATTTTGACAAATTGTTTTTGTTTCTTCATGCTGTGGCTGTTCTGACAGTAGAAGCACATTCACCGTACTCACTGCCTGCAGAAATTCAAGTTGCTGTTGATGGTCTTTTGCGTCACCATGAAGGTTTAGAAACGCAACACAGTCATCAAATATGTCATCTTTCTTTCCTCCTGGACAGTACCAGGCGATCTCGACAACCCCATTCAAAACAATGCTGTTTGGAGCACTGCCTTTACAGTGCCGATTGAAGAACACATTGTGTCTCTGTTTGCTAATGACAGAATTCAGAATTAGAGATTTGGAGGTGAAAGAGCTCCCAAGCCTTAAAAAAGAGACAACTGGCACCGGTGTGCTAAACATTTGCCTGGTTTGGTATTTTCCAGGGTTGTCTGCGCTTGTCATACTTTGCCATGATTTTTTGATGTGCCTTAGAGGCCAAAGAGGGAATTCCAGGTCTTCTGTACACGGGTTGGGGACTAAGAAAGGTAGTGCAAACTGGCAGGCAGAGAGTTTTGTGTACATGTACTGTCTTAGAAAGTCATTGGCACAGTGGAAGACCGCCATGTGGATATCCATGGGATGGATGTGCGACTCTGTATCTGCCAGATCTGCTCCACTGGTTGGTTTTTCTTCTCTATTGAACAAATCATCAAAATCATCAAAGGCTGTACCATTATCTTCTAGAGGTGCATCAGTTGCTACTGGTTTAAAACAGAGATATCTGACATTGTAATCTAAAATCATGAGCTTATACAGATATTGACTCTTCAGGTCTTCTACTGTATCTGGTTGATTTAGATACATAGATAAATGGTCTATAACAAGAATATCATTCAGCTTAATCTTATTGGGGAAATGGTCGCTGAGGCCAAGTTTCTGTTCAGCTAGTGTCTCTGATAATGTTGAAATAGAGACTGTCAGACTTTCTTTGCTTTGACCAAATTCACCACAATTGCACATGATTCTAATAGAATATGCTGTGTCTGGCTGTAACCCACTCATTTTAAAGACTTCTGCTTTACTAGTATTTTTTTCCCAGTATGCCTTATTTTCATTTGTTTCAGTTCTGTACTCAACAACATAGTTTTCAATGCTGACACCATGGCCAATTGAATCTGGTTTTGTCCAAGTAACTACAATCTCGTCTGAGTCTACATATTTTTGTCTTGGCTTCCCAGGGGGACTTGTGGGCAAAGTTTTAATGCTGTCAGCTTCACTGGTTAGACTGACACCTGCTGGACACACTGCCTTGTATCTGAATCTGTAGTCTGTGTGGGGAAGCAGCCCAGACACAGTACATTCTAGGTTAGATTTGGGTACTTTAATAAATTGCCAACTATCTGACTCATTAGCACAGTATTCAACCAGGTAGTGTGTGATTTCACTGGATCCATACTGGGGGTGACTCAGCTTTATTGTCACACTGTCATGAGTGACATCAGATGCATTTGGTCTTTCTGGCTTTGACGGAGGTTCAAAATGGTCACTTTTTTTAATCCCATGTTTGTAAAGGTAAATACTTGCCCCTTTGTGTTTATCATTAGGTATGGATGCTGATATAAAGTGTGTTTTCTTATTCTCCTTGTTTACATTTGCAAAATCCATGAAGAGGATTGCTTGTTCGTTCATTTTTTCTGACACGGAACCTGAGAAGAAAAACTCACACGGTTCGACATCCTTCCCATCTTCCTCTGTTGGTTCTGTTAGTTTTGCAGTTGAAAGAGCCTTTAAGTGACTCTGCAAGCAGGACACATACGGCTCCTCCTCACCCAGTGATGTGAATGCAAAGCACACTACATTCTTATCTCTGTTTTTCAAGATTTCACTTTGAAGCTCACTCTTTGATGCCACAATTTTTGTGTCTTCCATCATATCAGTGTACACTTGGAGCAGGTTGATTTCTTGCTCTTTGCAGTCCAGCCATTCCTTAAGTTTATTGCTATTGAAGGGAGACTGTTCCTTCTTTGTTAGGATGTTTGCAAGCACACATTCCTCTGTTCCACCTCCACGAATTAATGGTAGAATGCTTGACAAAGATCTCTGAAACACTGATTTGTACTCCAAACACATATCCTTGAAGGATTTTATCTTTCGATCAAATTCAGGAAAGTATGAAATAAGCTTTCTGGTTGTAATATCATTGCATTGCATTTCTATTTCATTAAAGTCATCTATCACATTCTGTGTTTCATTTATTAATCTGACACTGATCTGACGCACTATTCTGGCAGCAGAAGAATCTAAGATTTCCAGGGGGAGTAACCACACCCTGACTGGCACAGCGTTTTCCCCCTTTTCACCCAGCAGACCTGGAAGTGTTGTGTATACTTTTACAGCATCCTGGAAGGAAACAGGGTTTTGTTTCAGGGCAAAGTCCCCATAGAATTTACAAGACAACTTATCAACAGTAGCTTTGTCAGAGTCTGTCAGCTTTAAGGAAGCCTCCCCCTCAACTGACAATTTTGGTATTTTCTTTATCATCACTTGCAGGTTCCCCTCAATGTTTTGCTGGTCCTCAGTTTCTGAAACTTCTCGATCAAAAACAAAAAATGCCTGAGCACCGTACAGCACTGCTGTTACCACGTGTGTCGCTATTTTCTTCTCAAACACATATGGGTGTTTAACATTTCCTTGTCCAAGGTGACTCATAGACAGCTGCTTGAACTTCGTAGTTGTTTTATACTTCAGGGTGACACGTGACTGTTTTTTCGAAGCCTTTGTGTCCTTAAGATATTTGGCAGATCCACCTACTTCAACCAGTCCCCCTAAGAAACTCGCTTTTAGTGAACCATCAACATCCAAAGCCCATGCCTTATCTTCTACAGAATCAGTTGCAATGACATCAAATTCTGTGTTGTGCTGAATTGTTTCATCTGTGTTTTTTTGAAGGTCATTATGATCCCACAATGTAATTCCTGCATAGGACAAAAAATTGTTATTGGTTTATATAAAAATTAATTTTCATAAAGGGAAACAGGGAAAGATTTGTCATTGATTTGATATGAACTGTCAAACTTTTTCCCAGAGACAATGATTTTTTTTTCTCTGAGTGTATTTTTCATAAATATGAAAGAGATACAAACTTTTTGACCACTAAATTAACATCTGCCATGCAACTGTGTATAAGTGGGTATAGAAAATGTATGGATGTAATTTAATTTTGAAATATTAACAACAAACTGAACTGCATTGATGAGTTTTGTAAATGCAGTTTTATTGTAAGTATACTTGTGTTGCTGCAACAACAAAGAGCAGCTAAATCAGAACTGCAAGAATGACAGTTGAGAGTAAAAACTGAGCCTGTAGCTGCCATCATGTCAACACAGCCGTCTGCCATCTCGGCTTATTCCATGGCTCTTTTTGTAAATTTCCCAGAAACACTCTACAGAAAACTGATTCTAAATTCTAAATGTAGGGTGTATAAACTTTATATTGATTTTCAGTTGCTCACCTCCTCGTTTTTATTGATGGCAGTTTGTTAGCTGGCCTGTGAAAATTATCATTCAGACCTTGGTGAATTTTTTTGTTGAAGAATTTAATTGTATCACTTGGCTCTAGTATAGTTCATTCTACTCAGTAGTGGCACATGAAAGAACTGGCATAGATCTGTGGAATCTAAATACATTAAGACAAGTCACAGAAAATGCCCCAGGGATGCCGGATAAATGGCCAGACCCTGCACTCTCAACTATGTATGTGTGTGTGTGTGTGTGTGTATTTGAAAAGGAGAGACATTAACCATGTTCAGCCATTCAGAGCACGAGTTCAGCCATCAGGGAAGATAAGATCATTTCCTTTGGGATAATAAAAGTCTCCTATTTCTGACTCATTCATTTGCCAGAGATTCATTTGCCAGATTCTTTGTCTTTTTTTGAGGAAGGAATTGGTATACTCCAAGTGAAAGAACCAAGAGCCAAAATACTTTGGCTATTCTGTGATACTGACCCATTATATATAATTAGCAGTAACATGTACATTCAATGGACCCTCTTCTCAGAATCCATTAGACTCTTTCATTTGATACATGTGGTCTCTCTGTCTCAGAAAGCTCAACCCAAGAACTGCACAATCCTTTTTTTACACAATGATACTGAACCAGAAGCAGCTGTTTGATTTAGCAACTTACCTGGAATGAGACAATCATTACGCCCATCATACAGCATCCCCAGCTGGAAGGGTCTTCCAAGGGCTGCCACCTTCAGGTGCTTACTTGAAGTGGCTTCCATAATTTCAGTTCTACACCCTAAAACGTAGGTGTATTTGTTATGATTAATTCATGATTCACTGAGTTTTCCTAATTACATGAAATATTAAATTATATCTTTTAAAATCAGTTATTCTGATTTTGGGCTATAAAGAGCACGTGAGCGTCTTTTGGGAAAACAAACAATTTTTAAAATTGCACTAAAAATTCTTTAAACTGAAATGCTCCAGTAAAATGTGTTTAAAAATAATATTTTACCATTCATATTTATTTCATGTCATATTTTAGGGGAATAGATTTCTGGATAGAAAACAAAGATTATTTCCCAAGCTGGACCAATTAATAAAAAACAAAAACAAATTTTCTTGTACAAAACACCCAGCGCTGTTTGCTTCAGCATCAACTTCAGCTTTGCTTAACAGTTCTTACCTTGTGATAGAACCGTGGGTTGCACCAATAAGGCTGCAAGAAAACTATTATATGAACTGTAGATAAACTGCTGAGAAGACTTAGAATTAGTGTTGTTAGAGGAAACTCTCTGAGACCACAGAACCGGTTTCAGCTGGTTATTGTAAGCTAAAGAGGAAAACTGCCCTGAAAAAGTAACATGGTGAACAACAAGTATATTCCCCATATAAAAGGGGAATAAGTGCCTGAGGGCGTTACACTTGCTGTATGTAGATGCAGTGCCTTGGTTGTCGTTGGTACATCATATAATCAATAAAGAGTCTGCTATCCCCGAGACTCGTGTTTTTTCACCACAACAGAACATTTCTGTAAATTGAGAAAAACTGAATGAAATAATATATAACAGGAATATTTAATTTAAGGAATATTTAACTTCTATTTTTGAAGTATTATATTCATATTGGCAGTACTAACTGACTCAAGGGGTATATATGCAGGAATTGACATGACTGGTACCCAAGTACGCAATCACCTTTAAAAGCGATATGTGCGGCAATCGATTAATGTAACAGCGCAAATACGAACGTATTTTACGTCCATGACAAGAAATTACCTTGCATTTTGACCTCTATACTGCAAATGAAGTACGAATTAGCATATAAAGGTTAAAATGCACTGTAATTTCTTGTCATATCGGTGCAAATGCACATTAAATATGAGTTATGTCCATCCCTGTATATTTGTATTTTTTCTAAAGTAACAGAACACAAATCCAAGAAAAAATACATTGATTAACCAATGAAAATTTTGCGCTTAATAATAAACTCTTCTTTAAAATCTTCCTTAAATATTTCTACTTTTATTTTTAAATTTGAGAACTTGAAAACTCCTAACAAAGAAAACCAAAAGAGCAACAGCACACACAATCCTGGAGGTGTGAAACAAAAGTGCTTTTTTATTTTATAGGAAGTGTTATGTAAATAATGCATAAACTGTACTATCAATGATTATACATCCATCCATTTTCTGTACCAACCTGTCTGATTTAGGGTTGCAGGCGGGTCGGAGCCTATTGGAGAAGCTACAGGTACAAAGCAGGGAACAACCCAGGATTGGGCGCCAACTCATTGCAGGGTGTGTGCCCATGTGCACACACACACACACACATGCTTATGGGCAATTTCCACAATTTCCATTGGTATTTCCAATGAACCTCAGCATGTTTTTGGACTGTGGGCACAAACCAGAGCACCCAGAAGAAACCCTACGATGACACAGGGAGAACAAGCAGATCCTCACAGACGGAGCCATGGCGGAGACTCAAAGTCCACTCCGAAGACAGTGCAAACCATTTTGCCACCGTTATGACATAAACATTTTCCATCTAAACTATGCGACTTGTTCCTTAAAGATTTTTCAGTTAATTTAATAAAGATTAGTTTGTCTTCTTACAGAATAAGAGGTACAGAGACAGAGATACCTGCTTATTGACCAATGGCAACATTTTCTCAGTTCAGGCAACTTCCTGAAAGCTTTAAAGGATGGTTATGTAGTAACTAATTGAGTACTACTAAGCATTAAAATGATGTTTTTTTAATGCTTAGTAGTACTCAATTAGTTACTACATAATCATCCTTTTTAAGTTTAAAATGCATAAAAGCACCACATAAATTTGTGAACTGCATCAAGGCTTTTTGACTTTGTCAGGAATCTCTATTTAAACAAAATAAATTAAAACAAAATCAAGGCAAGGCATGCCCATACATGTAAGGCAAGATAAGACCAGTTGAGTTTATTTATATAATTCTCTTGAGGTTTATTTTACCATTATTTTTTATTGAAAATGAGAGGTATGCTGTCACCAACAAAATTGTTGTTGTCACCAAAAATATTAAAACTATGGCAGTCTAAGTTAACGCGATAATAGTGCGTCAACGGGAATTCATTTAACGTGACTAATGTGAGACTGTGGACACAAGGACAGGGTCAGTTATTTCTTTTTTGTTCACCAATTCACCCAATGCAATGTACTGTGCTCTTGAAATATACAAGTCAAGACCCTGACATGAACGCTGCACTCGAAGAGTAGTGTGATGCAATTATGCTTGGTATAGTAGGGCTGGGCAAAAAATCGATTTAATCGATTTATCGATTTTGTAGTTTAAAACGATTTTTATTTTGCAAACTCTAGTTTTTTGCCACAATAGTTTTTTCGGACTTTTCCGCGTTTCGTCCTTGTTGGTTACCGTAGCGCGATATGAGCCAGCCCCCGCCCCGCCTAACACAGTCAAAACAACATGGCAGCGTGTAGCAGAGAACTACTTCCAAAGAAAGGCACAGGTAATTCCGTAATTTGGAACTGGTTTGGTTTTGATGCAGCAGACGAAACACAGACGAAGCCTTGCTGCAAAATATGTTTCAAGGCTGTTGCTACTGGAAGCAGCAGTACAACAAATCTTTTCCAGCACCTGAGGAATAAACATCCCGAAGAATGGGAGAAGTGCAGCCGGCTCCGTAGCGAAAACAGCTCCTCTAGCACTCCTGCTAAAAAGCAAACTACACTTCCTGAGAGCTTTACAAACTGTGTACCTTATGATAAGAACGGAGCGCGATGGAAAGCGATTACAGAGGCGATCACGTTTTATATTGCCACAGACATGCTGCCAATTTATTCTGTCGAAACTTTCGAAACTTTAATCACATGCTGAAAGTATTAGATGCGAGGTACGTTGTCCCCAGTCGCAAGTATTTCGCCGATGTAGCGCTGCCTCACCTGTACAATACAACTCGGGAAAAGATCCGCAGTGAGCTGGGGGAGATGCAGTTTTACTCAGCCACAACGGACCTGTGGTCCAGCCGGACGATGCAGCCATATCTGAGTCTGACGGTTCACTACATCAACACTAGTTGGACTAAGCGCAGCATCTGCCTTCAGACAGCGTATTTCCCCAACAACCACACTGGTGACATAATTGCCCATGGCTTAAAAGACGCTCTCAGCTCCTGGGGACTTTCGGAGGAACGACTCGTCTGCATGACAACTGATAGTGGCACCAACATCATAAAAGCCCTTAAGGACAACAACTGGCCCAGCTTGCAGTGTTTTGGCCACAGACTCCACAACGCTATAGGTAAGAGTTGGTGTAAGAATAAATAGGTGCACATTGTAAAGTACTGTTTGCTTATAATTTAATAGCCAGAACATGGTATATATTTCAACTGGTTTACACACATAGACTGGGTTACATAAATAAACCTGACTTTTCCTTAATCTGCATTCATTATACATTATGTATTAAACTGTGTTACAACTATTAAAATTGTGATAAAAGTACAAAACAATTTTGAAAACTCACGTAATCAAATATATAGTTTAACAGGGCTAGACATAAGGATTTAGGAGGGCACAGCCACTTTGGCCTTGGCTATTCATATTTTTTCTAGGGCACAAGGCCATTAAGCCTGGGCACAAGGCCAAAATCTGGAAATTTCATAGGACACCTCGGGCCTTGTGGAGGAATTTTATTTCCATAAAGGATGCATTTTTTTATTTTCAAAAAAGCAGAAACTTTGCAAAAAGGAATTGGGTCAATACTGAGTCACTAATTACCAATTACTGTAATTACCAAGTTTAGACAACCTACGCAATACGACCTTCGATTTGAGACAGAATATATATATTTATAGATATATATATAGCTTTATTTCAAAAAACAAAATCCAACAATAAAGGAGCCGTCAATATTTTTGTATTTGTTTGCTCAGAACACCCGTATTCTTTTAGTGTACATGACAATTGACTTGACGTTCGTTTTTTGCACACTGCACGCTACCAGTCCTATATCCTCCCAGCAGAGCTTGGTACTTCTCTGAGTCAAATCTGCTCTGCCTCGGCAAATGTTTTTTTACAACACCATCTGACACTTACCTGAACAAAGTAGATAATTTGCAACATTTTGCGGCAGTAGCCGCGAGTTCAGCTTGCTTTCTTTTACGTTCTCAATCTTTGCGAGGCATGGTGACAGCATAAGCAGCAGACGACAACTACACGATGATTACCGAAGAGGACACCTATCTGTTATTCGGAAACCGTCGGATGGCTTTTCCAATCAAAAAACGTAACCCCCGATGATGCACCATTGTCATTGCTGTGGCTCCATAGTAGGCTGGACGATACATACCGTACCAGCCAATCATGCGACGAACATGTACATGATCGTATTAGTCCAGAATTCATTGCGGTTCATTCAGTAGTTGGGAATTACGAGATGTGCGGGTCGACCTCGTTTCTCGTATCGAAGGTTGGGTTCGGGTTCAGTACAGATGCATCGATTGTTGACGAGGTAAAGTGGACCGTGTCATGCGCAAGTCTTTTGTGTAATGAACGTTACTTTCGGTAAAAAGGGGGCATACGACCAGACAAACATTAAAGGCAGGCCAATCTTGGCCGTAAGGTACTTCAATTTTGAGGAGGCGTGCGGCCAATTTTGAAAGGCACGACGGCCATTGGCCGCGGTGCCGCGGCTTATGTCTAGCCCTGGTTTAAGCTTAGAGTGACAAAAAATATACTAAATATCTTGTCACATTTATTACAGAGAATGGTGTGAAGGATCCAAGGATCGATCGGGCCATAGGGGTCTGCAAAGAAGCTGTATCAGCCTTCTCCTACAGCTGGAAAAAAAGGCGAGACATGACAGAGGTGCAGGCTGAGCTTGGACTTCCCCAGCATCTTTTGATCTCAGAATCCCCAACACGTTGGGGGTCTCGTCAAAAGATGATTGAGCGCTTTCTTGAGCAAGAGAAGGCAATAACTCGTGTCCTGGGTGCGGACAAGAAAACGCGTCATCTTGTTCCCACGTGGCAAGATTTGGAAGTATTAGAAGCCACCAACAAAGCAGTGAAACCTCTCCAGGACTTCACTGATGCACTGTCAGGGGAATCATATGTCAGTGTGTCATGCATCAAACCAGTGCTGCATTTGTTTAAAACAAGTCTCCTCCTGCCAGAGGAGGAAGATTTGGAGCTAACAAAAACAATCAAAGCTAACATCATGCGTTACCTCGAAAGTAAATACTGTGATTTGGAGAAAGAGGAACTTTTGGACATGGCCACACTTTTAGACCCGAGGTTCCGTACAACCTACATTGATGCAAGCAAACTGGAAGTTGTCAAAAAAAGAGCGGTGTCTGAGATCTCTGTTCTCTGCAACTCTACCACAGAGGAAGCTGGTCCCTCAGCTGTTCAAAAGAACACCCCACCAAAAACGAAAATGACTCTGGGTGCCTTCTTTAAAAACAGTGCACCATCCATCACGCCACACCCACAATCTGAGAAAACAAAAATTGAGACTGAGCTTGCAACGTATTTCCTTATTCCAGACATAGAGCCAGACACAGATCCTCTTGAATGGTGGACGCTGCATCAGCCCAACTTTCCAAGGCTAAGCTTACTGGCTAAAAAATATCTTTCTATTCCAGCCACTAGTGCCCCCTCAGAGAGGGTATTTAGTAGGCCTGTCACGATAACAAATTTTGCTGGACGATAAATTGTCCAAGAAATTATCGCGATAAACGATAATATTGTCCATCTGAGACCATTTTCATCTAGAATAATGATAATGGCATAATAATGCACATACGCCTTTCAAAATTCAGAAATGTTTATTTTTAGACTATTTAACACTGAAAATGGAAAACATTTTAAATATCCACAATAACAATGAACAAAACAACCAAAAACAATAAAAGCAATGGACCCTCAGTCTCTGTTAACAAAAAATGCACTTGAATAAATACCAAAAACAATAAATAAAATGGATGTAAACAAAATTGCACTTCAAAAAATATTAAACAATAGGCTCAACCAAATTTTCAAAACCCATTCCCATCCCGTTCAGTCCCGTGGGATGTCATTCCCGTACAGTCCCATTCCTGTCAAATTTCAAAAAATCTTCTACCGCTCCCATGTTTTTTATATATTTCCGTTAGCGCTTGTTTTCCGCGACCAGAGTGGCAGATATTTTTGACTAGGGTCCTGGGAAAGTTGCACCAGCATCATACTGGTGCATGCCATGGCAGAATTTCAGAATAGAAAAATACGCAGGACTTTATTTAATGTGCGGTTAGACGCTGTTAGAGACAGTTAATTTATCTGTGACAAAGCTCTCCAGTGAGTGTCATGTCCCGATCGTCCGCTCTTTCCGTGTGCCACGCCCCCTCGTTAACCCTGTGTGGATTCCCTGTGTTTACCAGCTGTTACTGATTGTTGTCAAACTTGTCATTAGTCCATTGTATTTAGTCCGTGTTTCCGTTTGTTTCTCCAGTCCTGTCATTGTATTGTAATTCTGCTTTACCGCTAGTGTGTGTTCCTTTTGCTCATTAAACCCCGCATTTCCCCGATCGATCCTATATGTCTCCTCGCCTCTGCTTCCCCGGTCAGCGTTGTGACAGTGAACCTACTTCCATGCTGCAATGTGAACATTTGCCATGTTCCTAAAAATTCTGTTTATTGCACAGTGTCTGACCACACAGACCTAGATCATACTGGACATATCAACTGGACATATTTTCCACTATTACAGATTGATGTCTTGCATATACTGATTTTATCGATTACTCAAGAACATACAATATAATTAATATCAATTGTTTTCACTGTAAAAATAATTCCCATGGTTGTTCATATTCTCATTCTTACTTAATATTTACTTTTTATTATACTACGGGACCGTTGAATGCTTGAATCTGATTGGCTGACGAACCTTCTGAGGTGTGCAATTATTTTCAGGGAAACGCACGGCGAACGTAGTTCCAGGCAGCTCTCTTGACCGCATTACAGTTCCATATCACTTCGCATAGTTAACTGTAATAACGGAAATTAGCATACAGTACCTATACAGCACACAGGACTAACAAAAACAACAACATGACAGACGATTTTCCGAAAGTAAATTTTAATATTTACGGTGAATATGAAACTTTCAACAACTGGGCTGCAGCAGTATTAGACAGTCCAGATGAAAAACAACATAAACGGAAGCGGACATCAAAGGCAGCCGGCAACGACAAAAGACATAAAACGATCAGCGAAGAACAGCTAGACAGTTAGCCTAGTGTAGCAACTTAAAGGCTACACATGACATTTCTCACTAGCGAGGTAATAACAGCGCTGCATCTTAAAGCAGACTTACAGTTTAGAGACGGTGCTTCAGAACACTGTTGAGGGACACACAGAGGTAGCCTAATTCATACAAGCTCTCTCTCTCTGTTTCTCTTTCTCTGTGTCTCTGTCTCTCTCGCTCTCTTTCTAATAACTTCATTATTAACTGCATTAGTCTGCTATCAACGGCTCAAGCCTCCATTGCCAGCTTTAAAATGACGTTTTGGAACTAGCAAAAGAGTCGGATGAGATGCGGAAGAAATAATCCTACTCACAATAGCGATTTAAGTAGAAAAACCGGACGAATCCCTTGAAATATATCATCTGATCGATGTCTTGAGGTGTGGCAACCGTAGTATAAGCGGAATAATTGACTCCGGACCGTTGAATTATTAGAAAAATAATGCACACCCGAGGTGTAACGGAATAAGCGGAATAACCACCTCGGGTGTGCATTATTTTTCTAATAATTCAACGGTCCGGAGTCAATTATTCCTTACATAATATATATAACGAACCGAATCAGGCTTAATCAAGATAGGTGATCTATCACTTTAACGATCCCCAAAATTAACCTCCTGGACCGGACAAATACTAATTAACGAATGATTAAACATTATATGCGTCTCTTTTTGTATATGTTTTCTAAATAAGACCGCGTGCCCATACCCAACTGTAATAGCGATTAAAGCGATCTATTCTTTAGTATTTATGTTAAAGACATTTATTTTATTACTGTTGTGGGATTAATCTTTGGGAACACTTAAATTTAATAAGCACAAAAACACATGACATAAACACGACTGTATTTTGTGTTTTACGGCTTTTTTGGAGGACACCGACTCCGCTGTTGTGAGAATTACTGACTGTCTCGTTGTTCGAATTCGTGATTCCCCCCGCTCGCGTACCTCCTACAGCCTCTTGCGTACCCCAGGGGGTACACGTACCCTAGTTTGGGAACCGCTGTCCTACGCTAAGGAAACGAGAGTTGTCATTCAGTCGCGGATAACAAACAAGTATGCAAATGAAATTATCGCGGCCGGAAAAATTATCGAGGTCATTTTTTTTATCGTGCGTTTAATCGATTTATCGACTATCGCGACAGGCCTAGTATTTAGTGTGGGTGGGGGAATAGTTACCTGCAACCGGGCCTGCCTTAAGCCAGAGGTTGTGGACAGGCTCATCTTTCTTGCAAAAAATGTTTAGAATGAGCATGCACAATGTTTCAGAGATCTAACAAGCAAGTGTTTTGTTGTTATAGATAAAAGTTTACATTTGTTCATTCTTTGAGCAGGCTATATGTCTGCCACAGGCATGTTTCATTTTTTATATTCACACTATACTGAGAAGAGTTTATTTTTTTTAACTGTAATGTTATATGTTACAAAATTTGTAATTATCTGATTTCTTGAACAGAAAATTTAAGCTACTGTGAAGCTGTTGCACTTTTGCTTAAACCTGGGTTAAAGCTTGAAATTGTTGAATGACAGAGCCTCATTTACTTTTTGTTTTGGGATTCTACGCATTTTAACTCTTGAGGACAATCATAGCAATAAAGTTGCACTTTTGACACTATATCTGATGTCTGCAGCCATTTTTTAAGTGCATTGGAAAAAAAAATCGAAAATCGAATCAAAACTCGAATTTTTCTTTAAAAGTCAAAGATTTTTTTTTTAGGCAAAATCGCCCAGCCCTATGGTATAGCGCTCCATACAATTAATGGCAGAGCATGATTCATCCAATGCGTGCAGCATACCTGTCAGTTCTTCCGTTAGCAATTCATGACAGAGCACAATAGATTGTTTTGAGGGTTCAACATTCAGCTGAAATTGGACAGACCGGGGGGGCAATAACATCATGGCAGTCTGTAAAAGACTTGGATGGCTTTATAGGAACCCATACTGCATGTACTGACTGGTCAAGGAAGGATGCCGAGGCCGTGATGAGTAGCGGTATGGTGTAATATTTACTAGTCGGCATCCCGCTCCGTACGATCCCGATGTGTGCCACGCCCCCCTCATTACCTCGTGTTCAGCCCTGATTGTTCTCACCTGTTGCCTGTTCCGTTTACCTAGTCCTGTGTATATTAGTCCGCGTCTCCCCATGTCTGCCAGATCCGGCATTGTATTGTCTCGTGATTGTCCGTGCTTGCCTGTTTTAGTTCATTAAACCCAGTTTACCTGAAGTCCTGGCTTGCGCTCCTGCTTCCCTGCTTGCCTCCGTCACCGAACGTGACACTACCCTTCCATGGCTTGTGAGATAAGAAAGCCCCCCTTCTGCCTGCCTGGTCGATCATTTCTAGCCGCTATTTAGGTGCTTCCTCAAATCTTGTTGCCTAAATGACTTATGTCACACTAATACTAATTAAAAATTTCACTATAACAAAACGATCCTTATACATTTCAAGAAAAACGTAAACTATATATGTCTGGTGTTTTTTTATTCAGTTTGATAATCAACCTCTAAAGGCCACTTCTTTAAATTTCTTAGCAAAATAGCGAAAGAACAGTTACTGATAAACTGTTTTATTCCTTGTTTGAATCATCAGTGGCTATGCCCTGCTCATTTTCAAAGAGAGTGACATGTCGCCTCTTGACTAAACTTTTGTAAAGCACGTGTAAAGCTACCCTTAAAGCACTTTGAATAAAATGTTTCATAGCATGTTTTATACTTATTTTAAAATAACACATTACCAAAAAAAAAGGTAAAATAACAAAAATATATACTAAATTCTTGACCGTCCCCCGTACCTCCCCATCAACCCATCCTTGTCTCGTGCTAAAACTTCACACTTCTGCATGCCTGGGTGCCTTGTAACAGCTACAGTGTGAATCAGTATCCTGTAATGTGTTGTAAAACAAAACTAGCCCATATCATTTCACCATAAAACATGATGACAGTGTTTTTACCATTAGAAAATGCATTATTTAAAATAGCACGTTGACAAGCACAACTAATGTTTTTTATCCCTTAAATTAAGATAACTAAGGCATTATTCTACCAAAGTTTTAAAAATGTTTCGATGTATGTTGATATATACTGCTGACTAGTTCCTACCGTTCTTGTTGCCTAATTGATTTATATTACACTCATCCTAATTTAAAATTTCCCTATGACAAAACAATCTTTATGCAATTTTAAGAAAAGCGTTAACTATATATGTCTGGTGTTTTTTTATAAGGCGCGTGAAGTTGTGGCGGCTAGGTGCCCTGTAATACCCATTTTGTTAAGGCGCACCTACTGTCGGCTTGAGAAAATTACAAGTTTCGCCGGCCTACCCTTGAGAGCGCGCTTGTGCGCGTACCCGTGGCTTTGCGGCGCTTGTGGGCTGTTCGCCTTACTTCTGTAGTTAAGGCTGAATTTTTATACCAATTTAGCTGTATTTGTTAAAGTTTTTTATACCTTTAAACATTAACAAAAATAGTTAATGTCTTCAGTAGCTAAACCCGTTCTCCCATTGTGCCCATTAGCTGCCTGGCATATCAAAAAAACAATTGAAACAATGCTAGACCGTATAATTTCACCCTAAAACATACTGGCTACGCTTTTATTGACATAAAATAGCGCATTTGCTTAAAATAACAAAATTGTTTTTACCCTCTTTCATCTCTAGCTAGAAAAGATTGACGAGCCCCAAAGCACGGTTAAAATTACGCTGCCAAAAGTTTTGTTATCCTTTAAACGCATTTAAACCAGTACATTAATAAACATCTGTAATGTATTTTATTCTTTTAAAGACTAATGGTCACCGTTTTGCTGGCATGTACTGTACCGTATATGCTATGGCTCAGCAAAATACAAGTAAATACATCTTTTAAGATGTTTATTCCTTGTGGTTAGCCGTCCGTTGATGAAATTAGCTAAATGTTGCTAAACAGTCGGGACTTGTGGTGTTAGAGTCCGACTTTTATTTTAATTAGAAATAGATTATTTTATACTGTTTACAAATAAGTCAGATTAACAAGTAGAGTTAATGTGCGTTCTGTCAGGATGGGTGCGTTCTTCTCGCAATCCAGGGTGCCGCGGTTTATGATATTAAGACAAATGTTTAATATCTTGGGGACGATAGCGCTTGGCTCTTCGACGCCACCTTATGTTAAAGCATATTAATTCTGCCCTAAAACTTATTGTTTAGGCTGTTCACATTGCGACAGTGTTGCATGCTGGGACATATGCAAATAGGCCGGACCGCGCTTTGCTTTTCGGCGCCACCTTATGGTAAAACACATGAATTCAACCCTCGCTTGACTCTTCGGCGCCGCCTTGTGTTAGAACACAGTGGTTCAGCCCTAAAACTTATTGTCTAGGCCAGAGGTCACTAACAGGCGGACCGCGGGGCGGGTCCGGACCCAGAAGCTGTCACATACGGACCCGGACCGATAGCCAAAACATTACGTTATTATTTAAAACCTTCTATTTTAACCGGCGTAGCGTTTGTAGTCTTTTCGGTAGTGGTTTAGCAGTAGAGCCGCCGTTTCCCACGCCAATGAACGTCAAACGCCTTTGAAAGCCAAGCAAGACGTAGTTCGGCGTATGCAGTCCTATGTCTGCGCTAATGTGCCGTTAGTGTTAGTAGTAGCATCGAAGCTAAAACCACAACCAAAAAGCCGTAATGTTCCTAACAGAGTGACTGGTCTGTCCTGAAATCGTAAAGCTGAACAGTTTTCAAATACAGTATGTATTATATAACAATAGGCAACTTAAATATAGATCACACTAAATAGTTAGACATTATGATCTTCCGGACCTTTGCTTCAAGAAGTTTTCTCTAACTGGACCTCTTTAAATTTTAGTTGAATACCCCTGGTCTAGGCTTTCACATTACCTCCAGTAGAGCATGCTGGGACATATGCAAATAGCCGCAGCACTTCTGGGGTACATTTTAAAGGATTACCCAGCGTTATTCGTTGATTCTTTTTGTCTAAAATGTTTAGGGCGCTTTACTTTATTATTCACATTGGTAGAAAAGTGCTTCAATACTTTAAAAAACGTCACGGTTAAGGGGACTTATTTGAAATAACATGGCCGCGACCTTCCGTGCATGGCCGCTGTCATATGCTTGACAGGCACGTTTGATGTTTTAGCCCTTAAAAATAATATACCCATTGCATTATTCTAACATATGGTATGTTGCTAAATACCGTTCACCAGTTCCTACAGCTATTAAATGTATTTAAATAAAATCGGGCATCTTGTTTAAAATAAAACTAACACAATACAAGTAAATGCATCTAGGTCTAGGCTGTTCACATACATTGTATTAAACATTGCGTTAAAACAGCACGTTCATGTTAAAGAGAATTATTTCTAGTTTAAAACTAGCAGCAGGCCGGCTTTTAACCACCACCGCTTCTGGGGTCATGCCGTACGCTCATTTTACCAGCGGCAAGGCACTACTACCCAGAAAACCCACGCGACATAGGTCCATTGAATCTTAAGTCCAACGCCTTAACCACTCTGCCACCCTGGTGAACATGGCACATGTACATACATTTTGTCAATTTAAAAAATACTATTACAAATCGACATTTATTTAATTTAGAAATATGTTATTTATACTATTTAGAAATAAGTCAGATTAACAAATAGAGTTAATGCGCATTCTGTCAGGATGGTGGCGTGCTCACACAATGTGGGTGTGTCCGAAATCGCGCACTTGCCTCAGTGCACTGAGATGTAGGGCGTAGTGCACACTGCGCACTTCCTCCTGTAGTGCACACTACCATGGGTAAGTGCTGTCATAAATGGAACACTAACGTTTTGCACTTACCGGAAGTGACGGACTAGCATTTGATCGCGATTCTCCAGCGCCCCAAAATATTTGCCGTGTTTTATTTACAATGAATTTCCTTGTGGTTTTATTTGCGTGTATATAACTTATCTACGACCGCCTAACCGGCTAAAAAACTGCTAACATTTACGTGTGCGAACTCTTCCAAGCCGATATAATCGCAAACTCAAAATTATCTATAACTGTCGTCAGAGAGTGACAGGCTACACACCGAAGTATACATCAGTAAAATAATTTTATTAATGTTACATTTATATGACGCAGTTGCCTCCGAATGAGCTTGCGTGTCTGTGTTGTCCGCCATTATTTAAACTTGCCGAAAGTCCCTCCCCTTCCGCTACGTAGTCAAAATGGCGTCCGTTTAGTGCGAGTAGTGTCCATCGTTCTGCACTGCGTTTTCTGGCCGTTTTCAGTGCACCATCCGGGTACTTTCAGTGCACTTAATTTTGGCTTAGTTGTCAGTGTGAACGCACTACGCCCTAAAATCGCGCACTAAAAGTGCGCAAGTGCGCGATTTCGGACACACCCTTAGTCTTGAGACTACAATTTCCGCCCGTCGCCATTTTGAACGTGTTTACGCCCCTCCCCTTCCCCCCAGCGATCGCCCATTTCCCACGGTACTTTGGACCAGGCAGTCAGCACACGGCTTCGCTCCGTTGCGGGGCTAAAATGTTTGCTTCAACCTAACACTGGTAAAAGTTTTTCTTGTTCTTCTATAAATACGTTGGTTAAATGTAATGGGTTTAAAATGTTTGTGCTCTTTTCACATTTGCTCTTTTGTGCTTGTTTAAAAGTTAAAAGTTTGGGACGTGTCGTTTGTGCTTAACACGGTGTTTCGATCGGAGCATGTCTCTGCTTGTTTAAATTCCGTCTGCTTTTCTTTCTTTCTTTTAAAAGTTAAAGTTTGGGATTGTGGCGTTTGTTTAAAATACGGTGTTTCGCTACTTGTTTAAATTCCGTCTGCCTTTCTTTCTTTTAAAAGTTAAATTCCGCCTGCTTTTCTTTCTTTTTAAATGTAACACTAAAGTTTTGCCCTAGCTTACGTTCATCCTGCTATATGTTTTATTATTCCTTAAAAACGTTAAAAATAATACATTAATAAAATACATGTAATGTATTTTTATTCTATTAAAGTTTAACAAACCACCAAACACTACGGCCCCCTATCGGCAGCACGTGGCATAAGCATGTATACCATTTGGCCAAAACCCCTGTTTGCTTAAAATACGGTGTTTCGCTACTTGTTTAAATTCCGCCTGCTTTTCTTTCTTTTAAAAGTTAAGTTTGGGACTTGTCGCTTGTTTAAAATCCGCCTGCTTTTCTTTCTTTTTAAATGTAACACTAAAGTTTTGCCCTAGCTTACGTTCATCCTGCTATGTTTTATTATTCCTTAACGTTATTAAAAATAACACATTAATAAAATACATGTAATGTATTTTTATTCTATTAGTTTAACAAACCACCAAACACTACGGCCCCCTATCGGCAGCACGTGGCATAAGCATGTATACCATTTGGTCAAACCCCCCCCCCCACCGACCAATCAGAACAAAGTGAATCAAAACGTTTATGACGTCAGAGATGGGAGAGAGCTTTAAGCTCCGCCCAAGGCACCAGGTAGCCTCTCTGACCCTTGATAAATTAAAAGTGAACTGCGTTTGTGGAACAACATGAGGGTAAGTTTAGAGATGGAGGTAGGTTGAGTCTGACTTTTTTGGGAAACTTTCATGGAATACCCCCCATGTCTGTCCACTAAGTCAGTCTTCCTTCATGTCCTGAAGTGTTCCAAGAACACCCGAACGACCGATTTGTCATGAGCTTCGGTTTCTGTATTAGTCTATTAGTCTATTCGATGAAGGAATCGAACTTACGGTTTTCAGACACTCGGTCGGTGACTCAAACGAATGGTTTGCAAATCGATCCCAAGAGCCCTCGTGGAGTTTACTGTGGAAATGCAGTTACGATGTTAAAAGGAATAAAATAAACGCAGCTGTTCATCATTTATCACAACAGTAAATTATTGCACTTCTATATAATAAAACTATATGTATTTAATCAAATACAAAGATATTTCTTAACTTTGATGTTTACATAACACATGCAAGTTTACTCATGCTCATTGTATGTGTGGTTGTATTGGTAATATTGCAGTTGTTAACTGTGATGCAGTCCTTGATACTCATGCACATGAATTCGGCTTAAGTAAAGAAAATAAGAACTATATATATATGTGTTTATTCAGCATCAACACCCTTTCTGCTTTTTATATATTGTTTTTTTTATTGTGAATAGTCAAGCTGAAAATTTTTGTTGAACACCAGCGCCATCTTTCAGTCAAATAACGTAACCTTGAGACACCGGTCGATTTATTATCTGATCCCATGATTCGTTGAGTCATACGGTCAGGTGCAAAAAGAAAGACGAAAAAAAAATAGTGAATCATAGAATCAATTTTAGAATCGATTCATTTCAACGGACAGTTCGAAAGAATCGAATCAGTTAATTAAGTCGAACTTCCCATCACTAATGTTTTCCGGAGTTTTCTTCAGTGTCCGAGATTGGATGTAGGCTTAAGTTTATTGGGATTCCTAATTCTGTCATATACTTTTCGTAGTAAATCGTCACCACGCCTTCCCAGATCTTCGTAAAATTATAATATTTTCTCCGATTTACATATTATAGCCAGCTGATTTCGGAGTGGTGAGGACATTTTGCACCGCTCGGTCAGTTACAAGTAGTGAAGTGAAGGGCAGACAACTGCAGAGCCAAAATGAACTTGGGTGAGGGTGAAGACTATCGCTACCGAACGGAACAATATTGTGATATTAGTCGCCTTTGCGCTGTTACGCGTACGAATGATTTAAAACTGAGAACCTCCCCCCCCAAAATTGTTTTTCTTTATTTTTTGTAAGTACTTGAAGTTGTTTTCTTGTTAAATGCATATATACTGATATTGCATTAAAAATCATATCTCAAACCCTCTTCTCTATCCATTGGGGCTCTTTGTAAATCTTGGGTCAGACATTTAGGATAAAATTGCTTTTTGCTTTAAATGGTTTCCAACCTCTGATCTATACTTAGTTATATGACTAAGTAATATGTAATATTTAGCAGGTCAATGTGCCGATCTGTTGTTGGGCTTGAGTTTTTCTTAAGCGATGAAGGGTTTCTGATGACCTTTGGACAATCTTTGTTTATTTTTGGTAATTGATTTCCAATACTAAATGCATGTATTTGCATAAAGCAATAATTATGGCTGCAACTAACGATTATTTTGATAATCGATTAATCTGTCGATTACTTTTTCGATTAATCGGATGGGGGGGGGGCAAAAAACAATTTGATTTCCAGCAATTTTTTATAACCCAGTCTGTCTTTGTACAAAAGTTGTTTCCAGCAACTCACATAAAAAACAAATGTATGCTACATTAAGAGTATACAAAAAAATTAATAATTTGTAGCAGCTGAATCAACGTAATGAAATACACAAAATCTTGTTTTATAAAGTGCAACCAGCATGGTGCTTTAGATAATGTATTCAGTACTCCAGTTTTTCAATGTAAAAGCACAGACTACCGCTGCTGCTACTAAGAATATTATTAAATAATTGTCTAATGTTATTTAATGTTGATACACATATATGACAGGGGGAGAGAGCACGCCAGCGAGTCTGTCTGCATTTATTACGGACAAATAAAGTAAACATTTATTGCGAAGAAAAAGCCTTTTCCGCATCTTACGCTAAAAATTACTGAGCAACGCAAATAAGACGATTGGTGACGAAAAACCCGTGAACGGCAGGCGGCAAATTTTGTTTTAAAACGTGTCCGGTTGTTTCAGCATACTACAGTGATGAACTGTAAATAAGATAAATAACATAAGGCTATTTAGTTTGTTTAATAAAAGGACAAGATATAAACCTGTTCTATCGGAAAGGTAGCCTTAAATGACTTCTGTTGCGATCTGGAGCTATATAGAAAATGAAATTAAATAAAATTTACTTGGGGCGCCCACCTAATAGAATGGTAGGGTAAACACGTTGTGGTATACTGTATGTAGCCGCATTTCTAGCCCCATAATAGCTGATTGTGTTGACAACCACGACTTCCCCTGCGTTCATTTAAACACATGTGCGTGTATGAAGGGACGGGGCGGGTAACGCGGCCGGCAGTAACGCCATTGGTTGCAGTTATTAGTTATCCAATCCGACAGTAAACGGCTCATTAATAAGAATATTCTGAGTTATGGTCTCGAAATAAAATCCCGAGTCCTTGACAAGAACGAGTACAAATACGGCTGCTTCAAAGACAAGATCGAGACCTTCAAAAACTGGTCTTGAGTACTACAACATTTGATATTACTATAAAATTCTTTCGTGAAGAAATGAAGCAGTGGTGTAGTGGTAACAAGAAATTTAAGGTGGGTAAACTAGGCTATATGCACAGCAGTAAAAACGGTGGGTAACTATATCATTAACATTAGTGATCTTAAAAAAGGTGAGTAAAAGCTGTTTTGTAAATTTAAAAGGTGCGTAAATGGCGTTTATGTGCATTTACTTTTTTCTTTTATGGTGGTCGGCATCGGTTTATGTGCATTACTGCCACCGCGGCTTTGGTTAGCTTACTGCTCCCAAATTAGGAGGTTGCCACTGTACTTATGTGTATAATAAGGTAGACCCAACTAATCGATTATTAAATTAGTTGGCAACTATTTTAATAATCGATTTTAATCGATTAAATCGATTAGTTGTTGCAGCCCTAGCAATAATGCCTTGCCAACTCTAATATTGATAAGAAAAAATCCCTTAATGGTATTTATGTTGAATAAATTCATGATTTAATTTGCGATTCATTTATGATTAACTATGGACAGTTGTGCGATTAATCACGATTAAATATTTTAATCTATTGACAGCCCTAATCTTTTCATGGATAACAAGGTAACCAAGAGGTAAGAAACAAATTGGATGATATTGTTTTGAGGGTATTCTATGGCTGATTTAAGACATGTCTAACATAAGAGATAGGAACAGAAAGCTAACACAATCTGAAGGTTAATTACTTATTAGTTATAATAGAAAAATAATTAAATATATATGATGATTAATATATTAATGCATACATTTATAATTAAATATTGCATATCTAACTGCATTCCAGTGTTAAGTGGAACTTCCTTCACAGTTTAAAATCTCAAATGAAAAATTATTATATTTTGCTTTCTTTTACAATCTATATATTTCTACCTCAAACCAACATAAAACCAAAGCATGTTTTCATATGTGTATAATATTAATAGCGGCACAATCACATTAAAAATGTGGACCAAAAATGTGGACCAACCTGCAAGAATTAGACTTGCACTTGTGAAGAACTGGATCTTGTTCTTTCTCTCTGTCAAGCAGAATGTCGATGAGCTGAGCAGAAGTCAAGTGTGAAGAATGAAGTCAACTAACAGCAGCCTTTATATAACAGAATACTTTTACTTTCATTCTGAATGGTGCCTGTTGTTCATCAGTGTTTCCCTTACCATTATATTAGGGGGGTGCCCCGCCCCTCCAAAGGCCCCCCCTTGAAGGTCACAGTAATTTTATTTTATTTTCTATATAGCACAAGATCACAACAGAAGTCATTTAAGGTTACCTTTCCTTTTATCAAACAAATAGCCTTATGTTATTTATCTTATTTACACAACAGCTTGTCATTTTTGTCTCTACACAGACATGTGCACGCACAAGCAGGTGAGCACACTCCCACCAGTGGACAGAGAGTGCATGTCAGAAAATATGTCGTGTCATCCACCTGAAAAGCAGACAAAAATATCTCCTTTTTTTGGTACCTCAGAACTCGAAATTAATCCGTTCAGAACTCCGGACCGAATCCTAAAAAGTTCGAGTTCTGATCGAATTTTCCCCATAAGCAATAATGGAAAACCAATTAACTGGTTCCTGGCCACAAATTACACCAAAATATGTTTTTTAGCATTTAAATGCAAAATGAACCGGACAAAACAAGAAAAGCATATACTGTATTAAACACATCTAAGCACATTTATCAAAACAGTAATTTTTAAAGTAAGAAAATAAACATATCCAAATAATGTGTAAAGTTAAAAAAAAGCCCAATGTAGTAATAATTACTGTTACTGTCTATCATTGTCTAAATGTATTTTTGCTGTCTAAATATATGTATTCAGCTAGTGTAAACATGCACGATGCTATCACAGCGAATGCGAGGCTGAGACTGAAGCGTTACCCTTTGTTTCTGTGTGACTCATTTCCCCGCGCGTACAAATTACCTTAGGTTGGCGTTCACGGTTTGACTTCTGAGATTCAGATCCAGTTCTAGGTAAAAAAAAATTTCGAACTGGTTGGTCCAACTTTTAAGAAATTCGAGTTCTAATGAGTTCGAGAACTGAGGTACCATTGTATTAACTGAAGCCACTCCAAATCACCCCACCGCCTTGATTCTGTTTGCCAGCTGATTCTTTGCAGAAACTTTGAATTGTTGGCCAGAGCCAAAGGGAGTGAAAGTGGGTATCTGGGATGCGTAATGCACACTTTGAACATGTGTCCGTTTCTAGAAAACCCATATACATCTTGTGCTGGGTGATGTGTGCTCTGTGAATTATCTTATATTGAATTAGTTGCAGGTTAGTGTTTTTAGTCATAGTGAAGCTGTTCTTGCATATTTGGGTCCAGAATTCAGTGTTTGTTGTAGATGATAGGTCCCTTTCCCTACATTGGATATTTGAGAGAATTTTCTTTGTGTCAGTTATTTTATTAATTTCTTCTACAAGCGGGAAAGAGAGAGAGGTTAGTAGTCACTTTGGGCGGAGCTTAGTGAGGGTCCATTTATGACAGCATAGGCGGGAGGGGTGTGTTCTTTATTCTGATTGGTCCAGGGTCATGCCCATATATGGTATTCTGATTGGTCCAGGGTCATGTCCATATATGGTAACAGATGTGCTTGACAGTTAGGTGCCATGTGGGCACATATATGTCATAATGCTAAGAGGAACATGTGGTTTTGTCAGACAGGGGCCATTAAACTTTAGGAGAATTAAAATACATTACATGTATTTATTAATGTTTTATTTTTAATTACGTTTTCAGGAATAATAAATGAATATAGAAGAATAAAAACTTTAGCAATGTTTTATTTCGGTATAAGTTTGAAGAAAGCATTTAACCAGCAAACTTTTAGGAGGAATTACCTTTCTGAACCGTCTCCAGGGCCATCCTGACAGAAATGAGAAGTAGAGATTTTAGACAGCCTAACGTTGGCAAACTGAGTTTTATGAAGCAGCTTACACTGCATGAGACCATGTGTAGCACAGATGGATGAAGAGTGAACTCTATCTAGGATACCCTTCCACTGACGATCTGAAAAAGTAGTACCAAAGTCACCAAAGTTTTTCAGGGATAGAGTAGAAACTGTAGCTATTTAAAGAGCTAATAAAATCATACATGACAGAGATAAGCTGTTTACGGTTGCAATTAAGGGTTAAAAGGCTCTGGTGGCCAGTTAGGGAAATAAGGAAGCAGCTTTTGCACAAAGTGTCTGCTTTGAAATGAATGAAACAGATGATTCTTTGGCAGGTTATACTTGACTGATAGGAATGTGAATGTTGCAAAGACCCCCATCCTCATATAAACTATTAATAGTGATGAACCAATTTTTTGCCCATTCAAGAAAGGCAGCTACAGTTTTTTTTTAAGAAAAACAGTTAATGTCTTTTCTTTAAAATTTACAAGCCTATTTCTGTCTGATTTTTCGCGATAAGACTTGTGAACGCCTAAGTGTGCTTTGGGTCTGAATACACATCGTGATCCTGACAGAAATAATTACTGTATGTCTGCTGTTACGATCCGCAGTCTAGGGTTGGGGACCGTCAGGAAAAAAACAGGGAAAACCTGACTCCCTATCCAAAACACAGAGTAAACACCACGTTGCGCAAAAACAAAAAGGCAGCCACTCCGTACGCACCAAACCAAAACAAACACACGGCAAATACACAGGGACAAGGAAAACACGGTATCCGAAGGGGCGAGCAAAGAGAATAATATGGAGCCGGGCGAGAGTTCGAAACCAGAAGAGCAAACAACCAAAGCGACAGTACCAGAAAGGGGCGAAGCGAAAGTTGGAATCCAGAAACAAAATCAGTCATACACAGTAAGGCAAAGCAGTAATCACAGGCAATCAAACAGAATTAAACGAGCAAGTGCTCTCGAGTGTCGCGAACCGCAGCTTCTTCTCTGGGGACCAGAAACAGGAAACGGTTGCAGATGGAAGGCGTGGCCAGGTCCAGGGCAGAGTCGAAGGAGCGGCGGACAAATGGGCGAGTGGGCAGGGCGTCCGAAGAACCTATAGGCATCTCCAAACTTACGGCACGTATCCAAAACTTACGGCACGTAACACTGCTTTCACAAACCTAAAGTTAAACTGTAAAGCTCTGACCCCCAGTACATTTGTTTGTGCGCATGAGCGTGAACAAACATTTGCTGAAAAAAGCGTGTTTATTAAAATAACCAACTTTATTCTGTTAAAGTTTTTAAAAATATGTTTTTGATGCTTGTTGATAAAAGCTACTCACTAGTTCCTACAGTTATTAAATGTAATTAAATAAGCCGGTCCATCTTATTTAAAATAAACTAACAAAATACAACTAAATTGTTTTATGTCAAATATATTCTTTTGTTCAGGGTCACAGTGGGTGTCTGGGCCTATCCCGGAGACTGTGGACAAGGCAGGGAACAGCCTCCTGACACAATCATGATGTGAGAATATGTCACCCAGAGTACCATACTTGCACTGTCTCATCCGTTTGCGTTGTGCCCTTGTAGGGGTTTATCTGTTTTAAGTTGCTAGGAGTACGTATCGCTGGGTTGGTCAAACTCCTTTTCGGTCGAAGTCTGCAAAAATTTGACGGCTGGCGGCCATGTTGTTTCCTCGAAACGCCAGTTGATTCAAATACGCGAATCCCCGCTAACAGCTGGTCTTATCAATCACATCACAATAGCTAGTGTGCCGGCGCATGCTTCCCCGCTGCGCACACTATCAGCCTGTCATGTCTAAACATGTAAAACGCATAAATTCAGCCTAAAACTTGATGACCACATTTTTTACCGTTAAAAAATAATGCACAATTAATGTTTTAATCCCTTAAATTATTAAAATAATCATGGCAATATTCTGTCAAAGTTTTTAAAAAGATGTTTTTGATGCTTTTTTAAAATAAACCAACAAAATACAGTGGTACCTCAGAACTCAAACTTAATCCGTTCAGAACTCCGGATCGAATCCTAAAAAGTTCGAGTTCTGATCGAATTTTCCCCAAAAGAAATAATGGGAAACCAATTAATTGGGTCCCGGCCCCAAAAAATTACACCAAATTATGTTTTTTTTTTTTAGCATTTAAACACAAAATGAACCGGATAAAACAAGAAGAGCATATACTGTACTAAACACATGTAAGTACATTTATCAAAACAGTAATTTTTAAAGTAAGAAAATAAATGTATCCAAACAATGTGTCCTGCCCCGATCGTCCGCTCCTTCCATGTGCCACACCCCCTCGTTAACCCCGTGTGGAATCCCCGATCAACTTCTGGTTGTTTCTGGTTGTTGTCATTCGTCCTCTGTATTTTGTCCGCGTTTCGGTTTATTTCCCCAGTCTGGTTATTGTATTGTCCGTTTGCGTTTTGCCTGCCTTACCTGTAATTAAACCCCGTATTCCCCGATACCCTGACGTCTGCGCCTTTGTCTCCCTTCCATCCCCGCTGGGCACCACAATATTATTATAATTAAATGTATTAATGGTTTATTATTAATGATATTAAAATAATTCATAAGAAATCTTTATTTTTACATGTATTTTATTATATAATAATTACTGTTACTGTCTATCATTGTCACGCCCCGCTCCGTCCGCTCCTGATGTGTGCCACGCCCACCTCGTTACCTCGTGTTCAGCCCTGATCGTGATCACCTGTGTCCTATTACGTCTAGCTTGTCTTTTGTGTTTAGTCCGTGTCTAAGTCCGTAGTCCCCAGTTCCGTCATTGTATTGTCATGTGCAGTGCTTTGTCCGTCAGTCTGCCTCGATTAAACCCCGTTTGTCCATATTACCGGCTCGCTCTCCTGCTTCCTTGCTCGCCTGCTGGCCGCGTGCTGACAATCATTGTCTAAATGTATTTTTACTGTCTAAATATATGTATTCAATCTATGTATTGCATGTACTGTAAACATGTAATGCAAGGCTGAGACTGAAGCGTTACCCTTTGGTTCCGCTGAGAGACGTCCCCGCGCGTACAAGTTGTCTTAGGTCGGCATTCACAGTTTGACTTCTGAGATTCAGATCGAGTTCTAGGTAATTTTTTTTCGAACTAATTGGTTCGACTTTTAAGAAATTCGAGTTATAATGAGTTCGAGAACTGAGGTACCACTGTACAACTAAATTGTTTTATTCCTTTAATCATGTTGGCTTAAAAATTCTATATTAATTTGTCACACATCGTTTAAGTTATAGTGCTTTATCCAATTTAGATAAATTTAGCTAAATGTAGCTAAAGAAACCAGGGTTGTGGTGTTAGAGATAGACTTTTATTTTAATTAGAAATAGATTATTTTATACTATTTACAAATAAGACAGATTAATAAATAGAGTCAATGCGTTTTCTGCCAGGAAGGGCTGCTGGCTGTGTACTTCCCATACACTGGGCCAGCGGTCAAATGGGGCATTATAGGGCCCCCTCGCTGCTACAGTATGTCGGCTGGTGGTCATGTCGTTTGACACCACAACTCTATATGCATGCTCTACAGGGTGAGAGAGAGAGAACATGTTGGGATATCATGTTTGGGGGTTCATGTCTCTATGCGCACGCACAACATGGGGAGAGAGAGAGCATGCTGGGATATGTCTCTACGTGCACACGCTACAGGCTGATCGAGTGAATTCTGGGAAAACTTCTCATTTCTTTCAAGAAGACCATGGAGATGGTTCGGAAAAATAATTCCTCCTAAAAAGTTGCTGGTTAAATGCTTTCTTCAAACTTATACTGAAATATTATTATAAAAACTTATATTGTATATTGACATGACTCTGGACCAATCAGAATACCATATATGGACATGACCCCGGACCAATCATAATAAAGGACACACCCCCTCCTGCCTATGACGTCATAAAAGACCCACACTAAGCTCCGCCCAAAGTGACTAGTAACCCCTCTCGGAATAGGTAGTAAACTGTTATAGACAAGGCTTACCCTGGTACGAGAGGTACTCGCTGGCCTAGGCACAAAAGGGGGGTTAGTGACCCCACACACACACACACACACACACACACACACACAGATAACAAGGGAGGCCAGCACTCTTTTATTGCCCAAAGATTTAGGGACCTACAGACAGCAGAGTCGACCTCAAGGACAGGGGTCCCTCAACTTGGCACACAACCCCCTCCCCATACATCCTGCCTTACATACCACTCACCCAACAGACCAACACCCTAAAGAAAGTTTCTTTTAAGTCGGCTTTTATATACCCTGTATATTTCTTTGCTTATGATTGCTAGTCTCAATATACAGGTTATATTTGTGTGTGTCCTTAGACAATATTAGTGTTTTGTGTGCCACCCTTATAAGCATGTTCACGGAGTATCACCTATTTTGCCCCTCACACTTAAATACTTATATAAATTTGAATAAATAAATATGTATAGCTACCACTGCATATACACTCACCTAAAGGATTATTAGGAACACCATACTAATACGGTGTTTGACCCCCTTTCGCCTTCAGAACTGCCTTAATTCTACGTGGCATTGATTCAACAAGGTGCTGAAAGCATTCTTTAGAAATGTTGGCCCATATTGATAGGATAGCATCTTGCAGTTGATGGAGATTTGTGGGATGCACATCCAGGGCACGAAGCTCCCGTTCCACCACATCCCAAAGATGCTCTATTGGGTTGAGATCTGGGGCTCGTTCTTCGTACGTCGCTAACTCAGTTAGCTGGATTTGATTGTTGACGATTTGGCATGATCTTGGATTGTTTGGTTCTTCGAAGCTCATCCTGGACTTGCTGTCATAGCAACAGGTGCGCAAGCTTAAACCTGCTCGGGAGCAGGCTTATTTCATGTAAACAGGATTAGATTGCGGCTTTATAACCGGAGGAGATAGGGAAGTCTGTCGCAGCCATGTCTTGTCCATTTTTACGACAGCAACCTGTTGCGGAAGGTGCAAGAACAATTCGCAGAGCTTTTCGAATTAATCGCGTATTGCGGGATAGACAGGATCCTTTGGCGCAGCGCGAAAGTGTAATTGTTGAGAGATATCGTTTTTCTCGTGAGGGTGTTATTTACATCATTAATTTGTTGGAACCCCACATTAAGTGCTCAACACGGAGGAGTCGGGCTTTGACAACTGCACAGACTGTGTGCATTGCCCTGAGATTCTTTGCGAGTGGCACTTTCCTTTACACTATTGGAGATGCAGAGAACTTAGTGAAAAGTGCTGTCTGTCGTGCCATTCGCAAAGTTTACCTGGCACTCAAGCAGTTTTTAAGGGTTTTTGTGGTATTTCCAAGCCACTTAAGACCCCAGGTGGTAAAGCAGAATTTTTTTTGCTATTGCAGGTACATTTATAATTGTTAATGACATGCAATCATGACCATGCCAAAAAGTATGACTAACAGTATGTGTCCTTCAGGCTTCCCTAACGTGATTGGTGCCATAGATTGCACACATATCCCCATCAAGGCCCCACCAGGCCCCAATGAAGGGGATTTTGTGAACAGAAAGGGGGTTCACAGTATAAATGTGCAGGTATGTTACTATTACAATTTATAATATTCCAGATTAGTAATATATTACATTAAAAAAAAAAAAAAGAAATGGATCAAAAAGTATGCAGTTGACTAACTAAAATCTCTTAGATGGTGTGTGACGCTATGTTCCATATAACAAATGTGGAAGCAAAATGGCCAGGATCAGTGCATGACTCAAGAATTTTCAGAGAGTCACATTTATGCACATTATTTGAACGTGGTAAGGGAACATATAAATGTCAAGCTCACAGTATTACACACACTTATGCTGAGCCTAACAAAACTGCATTTTTCCATTATACAGGGGATTTTGACGGGATCCTGCTTGGAGACAGGGGCTATGCCTGCAGGCAGCATTTTATGACGCCCTTCTCTGACCCAAACCCTGGACCACAAACCCGTTACAATGCAGCTCTAGCCAGGACAAGGGCATGCATTGAAAAGACCTTTGTGCAACTAAAGGAAAGATTTCAGTGTCTGAAGGGTCTGAGGGTTGCACCTGACAGGGCCTGTGACATAATTGTTGCATGTGCCATCCTCCACAATATTGCTGTTACGTTCTCTGCTGCGATCGCGCAGTTTCGGTCTCTCTCTCTCTCTCTTTTGATCGTCGTCGTTGCCTCCCAGTGGCGAATCGCTACCGGAACTTCCGCCCATCAGCTTCTTTAAAAGAGACTCCGCCAGCGGCTGCAGGAGGGTGGTAGCTGGAGAGGGTTTACTTTGGAAATTGTTAATTGTGTATATACATACATATCGCTTGTGTACCTCGCGGTTTTAACAAAAACTGTGTACCACGCACCTTGTGGGACATTTGCAGGTTGGGTCAGGTTTTATTCTTTATTTTCATCGGTCTTTTGTTGTATCTTCCACTTTATTATAAATACCAGCAATCCGTTTGTTTTCCGTTTCCGATGAATACATTGACCCTGGGCATTACGTAGGTTATTATTATGTTAGACATTAGATCAGGCGGACACCACTTTTGTAGGTTTTGTTTTCATAGTTAGATTAGTGTAGGTAGGTAGGGTTTTGTTTGTCTTGTTTCTTTCATTAGATAGAGTGGAGAAAACAAAACTAAGGGTAGGTAGGGATGTTTTGTTTTACTCTTTTTATTTCTTTGGTGTTGTCTGGGCCCAACCCGTAAATACCTTGTGCTTCTGTATCCACTTGTTGTCTGCCGTGAAATACAGATGGTTTACTAAAAGCCATGTTAGAGTGGTGTGTCGGGTGTCCCTGTTCCTGTGTACGTGGGTGCACCTCTCATATCCCTGGCCGTAACAATTGCCACCATCAGAAAGGAGAGGACCCCTGTGGTGGAGGTGCAGCCTGATGATGACCTCCAGCCAGTGCACTTGGACCAACCTAGTGGCAGAGCTGCACGGGACAGAATTGTGGAGCACCATTTTTGAATGTGTAAAATAAAAGACAAGACAAATATGCTTAGTTCCTGGAGTTTTATTTAAACAATTTTTTATAAAGAAAAGCCAGCAAGTCATCTTTTGCCTGCAATAACAGATAGTTATGTAAAGTCAGCAATACTACTATGTGTCAAATGGTGTATTAGCACTTACTCTGAAAGTCTTTTTGAAGCAACTCTATCTCTAGTGCAATTTTTCTCTTTTTGAAGTTGTCGAGTTCAATTTCTCCTCTTAATTTGTGTTTTTTCAGGTCAAAATACTCGATTTTTTGTTGAAGATGCAGTTTATATAGGGAACGGATGTCACCCTGTGTCATTTTGTGAAAGAAAAAAAAAAATGGGTCAAAACATACCTCATGCAACAAAAGTAAAAAGTAAAAGTACAACACTGTCCACCTCTGTATCAGTTCTTTGTGCAGACTCTTCTGCAAGCCTTTCTGTAGGCCTTTCTCTAGGTGTGGACTCCTGCAACTCATATTGCAGACAGAAAGAATAGGTATACAAGTATATACAAATTAGTGTAAAGTTATTTTATGCACTTACAGGTTCTTCCTCCAAAGGACAGTCATCTGAGAGGGTTTCTTCACTGTCCTGTGCAATGGAAATAAATGGGTGTTCCAAAGTGTTGCACTCTCTTCCCTTTATGCAAGTTAGAAAAAGTACACAACTTACTGCATATGCTTCAGCCACCACTTGCTTGGGAACAGGTAAAAATGTTGGTGTATTATGTAAAACTGCACAAAAGAGGAAAAAAAAAACAAATAATTGTCATTACAATTTACTACACTGTAAAAAATATAATGTGATCAATAACTCATGGCAACATTTTATATTAACTAAAAATTTAGAAGTCTTCACTTTCACAAATTGTTGAAATGACTGTACCAGCCATTTGGATTATACTTCATTTAATGCAGCAACAAATAATTTTACAGTGTACTAAGAGAATTGAAAGCTCATTTAGCCTACCAGCAATGAAGGTGTTGCTGCTACTGGTCCCTGGCTTTGGGTCTGAGGAAGAGCTGCCCCCAGGGATGCCCTCCACAATGGTTCGGTTTTCATTCAACCCAAGGGCCAGCTCCTCTGCTGGGGTATATTGTGGTGGTGCAGGACCACCACCTGTTTTTTTTTTCTCAGCCTTTTTCTTGGTGGCTGTTATAAACAGACAAACACATTATTTAACAGTGGCTTTTAAAAAGGAAAAAAAGTGGCTTTTTAAAATAAAGACAGTATAAGAATTAAAGGCTACCATTTTCTAGAATATTCTTGTACTTCACTTTTACTTGTCTCCATGTTCTAGTGGGTCCCGTGGTGGCTCTGACATAAAAGAACAAAGTAAATATGAAATTATTAAAATGCAAAAATACACACTGTAGAAAGTAATAGCAACATCTACCATGGACAGCACTTACGCATTTAATTTGTCTGCTACTTTTTGCCAGCCCTTTCTCCTGGCTTTTGCAGACTTTGAATTGTTTCCTGTCGTTTTAATTAAAGACTCAAATTCGGCATAACCTTCCATTAAAAGCTCTTGTTCTGCTTGGGAGAAAAACTGGGCACGTTCTTTGGCCATGCTGAACAGCCAATAACAGCGTTGCTAATCATTGTTTCTACTATCGATACATATCCCCTTTTAAACCAACGCATGAACGCGCAATTATCTCAGATAACTCAATCCAGCGATACTAATCATAAACAACAGGTGTGTTCGAAGAACCCACTTAGCCGGATCATGATTAGCACGATGATATCATCTTGGATGTCTCATTTGATCTCGGATGTTTTAAGCAACGTACGAAGAACGAGCCCCTGGTGACTGTGGGGGCCATTGTAGTACAGTGAACTCATTGTCATGTTCAAGAAACCAATTTGAAATGATTCGAGCTTTGTGACATGGTGTATTATCCTGCTGGAAGTAGCCATCAGAGGATGGGTACATGGTGGTCATAAAGGGATGGACATGGTCAGCAACAATGCTCAGGTAGGCCGTGGCATTTAAACGATGCCCAATTGGCACTAAGGGGCCTAAAGTGTGCCAAGAAAACATCCCCCACACCATTACACCACCACCACCAGCCTGCACAGTGGTAACAAGGCATGATGGATCCATGTTCTCATTCTGTTTACGCCAAATTCTGACTCTACCATTTGAATGTCTCAACAGAAATCGAGACTCATCAGACCAGGCAACATTTTTCCAGTCTTCAACTGTCCAATTTTGGTGAGCTCGTGCAAATTGTAGCCTCTTTTTCCTATTTGTAGTGGAGATGAGTGGTACCCGGTGGGGTCTTCTGCTGTTGTAGCCCATCCGCCTCAAGGTTGTGCGTGTTGTGGCTTCACAAATGCTTTGCTGCATACCTCGGTTGTAACGAGTGGTTATTTCAGTCAAAGTTGCTCTTCTATCAGCTTGAATCAGTCGGCCCATTCTCCTCTGACCTCTAGCATCAACAAGGCATTTTCGCCCACAGGACTGCCGCATACTGGATGTTTTTCCCTTTGCACACCATTCTTTGTAAACCCTAGAAATGGTTGTGCGTGAAAATCCCAGTAACTGAGCAGATTGTGAAATACTCAGACCGGCCCGTCTGACACCAACAACCATGCCACGCTCAAAATTGCTTAAATCACATTTCATCCCATTCTGACATTCAGTTTGGAGTTCAGGAGATTGTCTTGACCAGGACCACACCCCTAAATGCATTGAAGCAACTGCCATGTGATTGGTTGATTAGATAATTGCATTAATGAGAAATTGAACAGGTGTTCCTAATAATCCTTTAGGTGAGTGTATGTTCTCATGGTTATACCAGATATGCCACACCAACCGAAAATATGTTGTTCCCATATATGCAACTTAAATTGGTATTACTACAAACTAATGGTCACGCCTACTGTATCTAAGGATAAGATGTGCTGTTTGAATGTGAATATGTCATGTAATGCCTGTACAAAGTGTAACATCTGTTGATATGTAACCCAAAACACCTATACTGTATACTGAGGTGAGTCAGTAACATACATGATATAAGCAATTGTTAATTAATTAATACAGATGCTATGAGGTGTGAACCTGTGAAGCTGGTATGGCATGTTTGGTATCAACCTGATGGAAAATCACTCCTGATTCCAAATCTTTACCATGAAACTGTATATATCAAAAGTTACACCAGCTTAATGAAAATCATCAGTAAAAAGGAATTTTACTTTAATCTGGTCATAAATCCCAAAAGGATTGCTACAGACATCCCCTCCGAAAGCCCACCAAATGGATGGTCAGCCATTGGTTCAGGTTTCCAATTCCTGGTCATCCCTATTCATGAACTTTAGACTATAAAACCTGGCACCTCAGAACAAAGCCAGGGGAGGAGCGGGAGAACATCAGCCTGAAGAGAGGCAAAGAACATCAGCCCAGGAGAAGAGAAGCCCACAAGAAGCCCTCCTGAAGCCTGCCGGTGAAGGCTACTACCCAACAGAGAACTGCAACTGTTGGGTTGAAATTGTATATATTATCACTCACATGTATTCTCAAGGATGCATAACTTGTTCCATGTACAGTAGCAACTGTGTAAATGCTCAGCAGTAACTTTCTATCACGTGCAGCAGACGAGGCCACCTCTGATGCACGTTCTGTTGTTCCTGTTCCCACTCCCACATTCCCATTGCTTCCATCCCATTCTAAAATGTTGTTCACACCCACAATGTAACCTGATATCAGTATGTTTACCTTATAGTATAAATAAACCCTGTCGAGGGGCCACACCTTTGTAGCTCACACTGAGGTGGGGTTACCCTTGCAGCAAGTAAATCAGCGCGTGTCTCATACTCTGTGGGCCGGCAGTCGGGGGAGCTGATCACTCTCCCCAACATAAATCTTGGTCCTTCGAGCCGGATTCACAAACCAGTGATCCGTGCGGATTGGGAATCCTGAGGACATCACCGGGGCACAGAGAGGAGCGACACCGAAGTCTGTCGACAGCCGCTCGTCTAAGACGGGTCGAGAAAGTCCTGGAACGTGAGAATTCGTGACCAGGCCGGTGGTTAGGACTGCGCTCGACGACTGGTGATGCCTGACGGACCGCGATCGTCGTGACTGACCCCAGAGGTGAGACGTTTGGTTATATTTCGCCGAAAGGAAATAGTCTAAATTTGGTTATATTTCGCCGAAAGGAAATAGTTGAATTAGAATTTAATTGACCTGTTAATTGACAAAGGTTAGAGTTGGCCGTAATCAACCGGGTATGAATGTTTGTGTGAATGTGGAGGACTAAGTGATTTATAGAATCCTAGGCTGATTCTACCAGTCCTGTTATTTCTTTGTCTGAGAAGAAAGACGTACTGGCGATTGGGAGATCAAGGACGGGTTCCATCCCTGAAAACTGACACCGCTGCACAGATAGTGTGCAGTAGAAGGCCGTGTTAGTGTCCTCTCCCTAATCTCGTGCCAGAGAATTTCTGCTCAGGACCCTTGTAGTAATAACAATAGACAAGTAAAAGGATGGGAAAGGGGCAAAGTAAACAGCCATCCTTAGAGGGAGATGAAAAGTTTATGGAAGGATATATAGGAGGAGCAGGGACTATAAGTAATCAAAGGTGGAGAAGAAAGCACGGGTTTGGAGGAAGCCTCCATATGACAGACCTTCTCAAGTTACAGAGCGATTTAAAACTAGAAATGTTGCGCACTAAAAATAGCGGAAAGTTGGACAGACGGAAGAAGGAGTACAAGCTGTCAGAAAAATGGTTAGAACAAAGTAAATTAAGAGACGCAACTAGACAGGAAAAAAAAGGAAAAAGGAGAGAAAAACTTGCAGCCGTAGCACTAGTCACTCCTGATGAGGAAAGTGCAGCAAAGACCCCACATAGACAGAAAACACCTACCGCTCCTCCGCTGTCGCAGCTGACATCGGAAGCAGCACCAAAAGACAAGCTGATAGCAGCGCCTAAAACGCTGACACCACATTCTGCTCCATTAGCGTCATTAGCACCAGAATCTCCTTTTCATCCAATGGTGACCCGAAGCAGGGATCCTTCACTGTATCCAGTGAAAGATTTAGAGTCATGCAAAACTAAATTCCACCCCAGTAGCGGAGATGGGGCATCAACCCCAGAGTTCCAATGCCCCATGGTGGAAGTCGCGAATCCTGATAGGGGGCAGGACGGAACAGGTCCCGAAACAATGTTAGTGTACAGACCCTGGACAGCTGAGGATAGGTCAGCTGCTTTAAAAGGGATACCCCCTGTTGAGGAAGGTGTAGGAGAATTTTGGGAAGCTGTGTTAGAACTTCAAAGCAGTTTCCACCTAAACGGGAGAGAAATGTTCCAGTGCCTGAGGCAACTGTTTAATCACAAATGGGGCAGAGTTGCAGGAGATTTCACAGGGCATGCGTACCACGGAACACCCCTCCCGTATGATTCATCTGCCCTGAGACACAGTCTAAGGCAGCTAGAAGAAAGAGTCTGAGAAAGATTTTCAAGGAGAGCAGATTACGGTAAAATCTCACAATGCAGACAGAAAGAAGGGGAAGAGCCAGAAGACTTCCTAGACAGATTGAGACCAGTTTTCAGAAGTAATTCAGGCATTCCCCCAGATAGTGATGAGGCTGGAGTATACCAACAACAATTAAAAAGGGCATTCCTTGCCGGCCTAAACCCTGAACTTAAACGGTATATAGATAAACATTGGGTCCATCAGAATACAGGCTCAGTGCAGCAAGCTATAGAGTACGCCCAGCACGCACAAAAAGCACAAAAACAAAAGGGAGAAGCGACCTTCGCAGCCTCTGGCGATACAATCGCAGTAGTCTATTCAGGCCCCCAGAGCAGGGGAAGTTACAGAGGCCGAGGAGGTAGAGGTCGAGGAAGAGGTGGTAGGCCAGAAAACTCGCCTCAGTATGATAACAAATGCTGGAATTGTGGAAAACCAGGTCATATAGCTAAGCAGTGAAGAACTAAACGCGTAAATAACCCAAACTCGACAGAAAATGATCAGTGATGCCAAGCTGAGAAACCGCAGGCACCATCTCCTCCACCCCCGCTAGGGCCCCCACTAGATAGGGAGGAGGAGGAAGTTGACCTTCTAGCGGTGAGCCAGCTGATAGCGCTTAAACAGCCTGCAGAACTGCCTCGACGGCGGTTTATTATAAATGGAAAGACATATGATTGTTTATGTGACACGGGAGCCTGTAGAACAGTATTAACTACAACTCCGCCAAAAGCAACGTTCTCTACTTCAACAGTATATGTGAGAACGGCCGGAGGGCAATCTGAGACCCATAAATTAACTAATCCCATAACGGTAAAAGATGAAGAGACAGGGACAGAGTGTGAGGTCCAAGTTCTGGTGAGCCCGTCATGCCCAGTAAACTTACTAAGAAGAGACCTTATGGTCCAGATGGGCATAAGCGTTGTTGCCACGACCACAGGCATGAAAGCAATAATAGACAGGCAAGCTCTAGTGGTCCATGGATCGTCAGTTCCGCAGTATTACTGGTCTCTGGACCTAGGCCAAACACCACAAGCTCGGGAGTTGCTAAGGAAAACTAGAGTAAAGCAGGGAGTAGATAAGGTCCAATTTATGCCCGACGATGGCCTTCATGTGACCATGTGGTACAAACCCTCACCTGGCCCCGACTACCGATATGATCGGCAGTTCCACGCTATGGGACCACCCCAGGTCACATTGCAGTATCTGTATGTTAATCCCACGACTGGCTACGCTGCAGCCTCAGTGTTATTGGATCCTAAACAACAAAAATTATTTAGGGAAAAGGTGCCTCATGTGTCACTATCAAAGCCACTCCAGGGTAGATGGCAAGGTCTTGGGTATTTTGTGGAAGATGCCTCTCACAGATCTGCGTCTTATCAGCCAGACCCAAATTCAGATTGGAAACATGATAAAAGCACAGGGGTTAGAGTCCACGTGTAATACCCCTATTTTCCCAGTGCAAAAAGCGAATACGGGTAAATGGAGAATGGTACAGGATCTGAGACCAATCAATGACATCGTGCAACATGCAGCCCCAGATGTCCCAAACCCCCATCTCCTACTCAATTCATTGACACCAGACAAAAAATATTTTTCGGTAGTGGATCTGAGCAATGCGTTCTTCTCAGTACCCCTACATCCAGAGTCACAACATTTGTTTGGTTTTACCTATAGGGGACAAAAGTATACATATACCAGACACCCAAAAGGGTTCTCAGAAAGTCCACATGTGTACACCATGGCCCTCAGGTACTCAATGAGCACATGTCCCACGCCAGCCCATAGTCAAGTGTTACTATACGTGGACGACATACTGATAGCCTCAGACACAGAACAACACTGTAAAGAAGCTACACTAACAGTATTAAGGCATCTGTACGAAACCGGACATAAGGCATCAAAACAGAAATTACAATACTGCCAGACTGAAGTAGTGTATCTAGGACATAGACTCTCCCAGTATGGTCGTTCACTGCTAGAATCCAGAAAAAAGGCAATACAGGAAGCACCCAAACCACACACAAAGCAACAGATGATGTCCTTTTTAGGACTCTGCAACTACTGCAGGGCATGGCTTCCAGATTATGCAGCCTTGGTCCAACCTTTACAATCCCTAATATACGGGAAAGACATGGCCCTAAGGGACAAAATTGAGTGGACCAGAGAAGGGGAAGCAGCATTCACAAACCTTAAACTAATGCTGCAAACTAACACCACATTGGCTCTGCCAGACTACAAACAGCCCTTCACCCTATGTGTTGACGCGAGTCAAGGCTACATGAAAGCCGTATTGACACAGCCTTTCGGGTCTAAAGACAGACCATTGGCATTTTACTCCAAACACTTAGATGCAGTTGCAGCAGGTTTCCCCCGATGCCTACAGGCCTGTGCAGCAGCAGCGGAAGCTGTAACAATGTCAGCAGAATTAGTGTTATGCCACCCACTCACTTTGAAAGTTCCACACTCAGTTTCATTGATACTGTTACAGACACCACTCCCTTTCCTGACACCTGCTAGACACCTCACTCTAGTTTCACTTTTACTTTCACAACCAAATATCACATTGCAGAGATGCGGCCCTTTAAATCCAAGTACTCTTCTTCCATCAGCTATGGATGGTGAACCACAGTAGAGGAACAAACAAACAAAACCAAGACATGATATTTCTCAAACGCCACTATCCAACTCAGTAACTGTATTTGTTGATGGTTCGGCGTCAAAAGACAGTACAGGGAGAAATAAGGTCGGCTATGCTGTAGTTTTAACTGATAAAGTACTTGAAGCTAATGCACTTCCCCCGACATGTTCAGCCCAAGCAGCAGAATTGTATGCTGTCATCAGAGCATGTGAATTGCACAAAGACAGATCATTGACAATATACACTGATAGCCAATATGTGTTCGGAGCGGTTCACCATCACTCCAAAGTATGGAAGAACAGGGGATTTAAAACATCGCAGGGCACCTCTCTAGCACATACAAACCTGTTATTACGATTATTAGACGCTGTACAGCTACCATCTGCTATTGCAATATGTAAATGTAAAGCCCACCAAACTGACACCACCTTCACTACAGTAGGAAATAGTTTCGCAGATGCAACAGCAAAGGCAGCAGCACAGAAACAACCTACATTGAAAATGACAGATCTCCTACTGATTGATGCAGATATACTATGTGATTCTCAAAAACATGCGCCGCTCTCAGAAGTAAAAGCCTGGATCAATAGAGGAGCAATCCAGATTAATGATATCTACCACATCAATGATAAGCCCGTACTTCCAAAAAATTTATACAAAACAGCGGCATTGGTGAGCCACGGAAATACCCATGTCTCAACAGGAGGGATGGTACATATAATACATCAACATTTCTATACTATAAATTTTTCTGATTATGCAAAACACTTTTGTAGATCATGCCTCATATGTTGCAAGCATAATTCCCAGGGCAACCTGAGACCAAAGAGAGGACAGTTTCCGGTAGCAGAACACCCGTTTCAAATCATTCACATGGACTTTATAGAGCTGTCATGGTCACAGGGAAAAAAGTACTGTTTGGTAATAATTGATACGTTCTCGAAGTGGGTCGAAATATACCCAGTTAAACACTGTGATGCAATAACGGTGGCAAAATGTCTGGTAGGCAGTTATTTCCCTACATATGGCATTCCCCAAACCATCAGATCGGATAACGGTACCCATTTTGTAAATCAAACAATGGACCTGTGCTCTCAAGCGCTAGGGTTTAAACTAAAGAATCATTGCGCATACCATCCTCAGAGTGCAGGATTAGTGGAAAGAACCAACGGTACCATAAAAACTAGGCTAAGAAAAACAGTGGAAGAGACAGGGAGGCCATGGCCAGAATGCTTATCTCTGGTAAAATTGTGGATGAGAATTACGCCAACCCCAACAGGTCTTACGCCGTTCGAAATAGTGCATGGTAGGCCTTTTCCTCTAGCTACAGAGATGAGTGACATAACAAAGGCGCACAGGGAAACAACACTTGCGGATTGGATGAGCAAACTGCTGCGCACTCATGAATTACAAAGACCCAGTAGTCTGCCAGTAAATTCTGCTTCTGTATTACAGGACACCCTCAAACCTGGAGATTGGGTTCTCGTTAAGGTCCTCCTTCGGAAGGACTGGAGCTCTCCCAGGTGGGACGGCCCGTATCAAGTGCTCCTCACGACCCCGACAGCCGTGAAGATAGCGGAGCGGCCATCGTGGATACACAGAAGTCACTGCAAGCTCATTAAACCCCTACAGGAGCCAGTACAACCGACGGAGTAGCAGTGGAAGTCTGCTACAAAGGCGCGGTAACCAATAGGGTGCCGACGTCTCAACCCGGTATAGAAACCAACTGATCTGCACTCACTTTTAGAATGGCTGACTGTAAGCGGTTCCTTGTAACATGGCTTCTGGTCCTCCTGACTGTAGTCAGCGGGTTGCTTTTGTGGATGAGGTCCACATCGGATAACACTCGCCGCGTCCCCAGGTGGACGCACGATGGCTCCCACCTGAGACCTCTTACAACTGACCACTCACATCCCTATATGCAGAATTACTGGTATCGCTACATACACGACACAGTTATGAAGTCCAATGTTACATATGTTCACATATGCCCATACATGCGGAAGGTCCCACAATATATGCTAAGCCCATGAATAAATCCCAGGCTAAATGTGCATCTTCGTTTGGAGGGGTTGGATATCAGCATTTTGGTATCACCATTAATGACACGAATCCCTATGCCCCAGGAATTATTAATGGCACTTGTAATCTTCTGTTCTGGATCGACTTCAAGGTCACTAAATCCAATTCCTTATTTCCATTCTCTGTTTTTATGAACAAGGACCCAGGAACATTTAACCATACAATGTGTTATGACCAGATGAATGGTACACGTCTTTTAGGTAACACCACAAACTGTGACCAAATTGCTGTTTCAGGTGAAGGCGCACCAGTCAACATGTCAGGCCCCAGCAATGGATCCTATTGGGTGCAAGGTGTAGCCTGGTTATGTGGTAGTCGTGCCTACTTTGTGCTGCCACCTAATTGGTATGGGGTTTGCGCGCCCATCTTCATTTCAGATCATACCTTTATCGTATCAACCAGTTCTGTTTCAGGTTCCACTCGCAGACGACGTTCTACCGCGCCAGCCCTACGGCCACATGACAGCGTGTGGGGAACTGATGTGCCCCCAGAGTTCAAACATTGGTCCACAAACCAGAAGGTTTTCTTATCACTGTTCCCCTGGGTCGGGGTAGCAAAGAACACTTTACGCCTAGAAACCATTGACTATCGCTTAGGACTTTTTATTAATAATTCCATTGTGATTAATGAGCAACAAAATGCACAATTGGATGTCACGAGGCAAATAGTGATTCAAAACCGTATGGTGCTCAATATGTTAACAGCGGCCCAAGGAGGTGTTTGTGTTTTATTGAACAATACTTGTTGTACATACATTCCAGATAATGTCCATTCCCCTAACATGACTGACGCCATGAACTGTCTCAGAGATCTTCGGAAAGCCATGGCCGAGGACTTTCACCCTAGCACATCTTGGTTTAATTGGCTATTTCAAGGGGGATGGCTCGGACTATTCAAATTTCTTGTAATAATGGTTATCACATGTTTGATTTTTCTTTGTGTTCTTTACATTTGCATTATACCATGTTATAAAGCTGTGATTAGCAGAATGGTTGTTAATTCTTTTGTTGTAGCATACACTGCCCTGAGCCAACAAGAGTTCCTCGCTGATGAAGAACATGATGACACTTGTTTAGTGATGCCGCCCACAGAAAATGTTTAGGCAAGATGTGGATGGCGGATGTCGAATACACGGTTCATGATAAACAGGAGGGACTGTTGGGTTGAAATTGTATATATTATCACTCACATGTATTCTCAAGGATGCATAACTTGTTCCATGTAGCAACTGTGTAAATGCTCAGCAGTAACTTTCTATCACGTGCAGCAGACGAGGCCACCTCTGATGCACGTTCTGTTGTTCCTGTTCCCACTCCCACATTCCCATTGCTTCCATCCCATTCTAAAATGTTGTTCACACCCACAATGTAACCTGATATCAGTATGTTTACCTTATAGTATAAATAAACCCTGTCGAGGGGCCACACCTTTGTAGCTCACACTGAGGTGGGGTTACCCTTGCAGCAAGTAAATCAGCGCGTGTCTCATACTCTGTGGGCCGGCAGTCGGGGGAGCTGATCACTCTCCCCGACAGCAACCAAGACAAAGCCTTTCACCTTAAAGCTTCACAAGGAGAGAGAATCCAAGGGGCTCCACTCCAAGAACCGCTCCAAACGCCGCGCCTTCCTGAGTGCCATCATCCCATCAGCTCATCAGCTCTGCAACCAACAGCCCCCCCCCCCCCACTCTGCAACCAAGTAAACCAACTTCCTTTCATTCTAACAACCTAAGCTGTTCTGTTAACCTGCTATATGACTTTAGGGTCGTGTTTCCAAAAACTGTGCTTGCTTTGCAGAACAGTATTTCCCTTTTAAGGTTACTTATAATTATTTCCATACATTGTTTGTTTCTATTCCGTTATTTCGTGTTTGTTGTTTATGTTAAGTGTAATGTCTGTCTTATGTTAGTTGTAGTGTTAGTTAGGATTAAATGCATGTCTTTTACACAACTTCATTGCGTGCTCACAATAATCCCTGCCTCTGTGCTATCTTGCTATATGCTCTGAAACCTCAAACTCACCTGAAATATCACGAGACTCACTCTCATTGGCCGTGAGGGGAGCTTCGCTACCGGTCGTTTACATTACCTGGTGATGCAGCTCGCTGGACGAGCCATCTAACCCAGGTTACTAAGCGATAATTTGTGAATCCCATTTAAGTCTCACATTAACAGACTCACGGGGATACCGCAATCGAGTTTGGAGGAGCCGACCATTCGGCATAACAAATAATTAATAATCATCATGAAATACTAATTAATTAAAATTTTATTAATTTCAAAACATATTGGTGGAGATATTAAAATTTACCTGAGCTAATAATTCCTACAGATATATTGATTCTAGATTTAGGAACAGACTTTATTTGCAGGTACTGGAGGTATTGTTCTTTCCCAATGTCATACTTTTCGACTGATTGTTGGAAGGTGGCAAATGTGTGCTTCTCGAAAATGTGGTGGAGGTGTGTGATACCCGTTTGTTTCCAGGTACTAAAAACATGGAACTTTGTTGAGTGGGAAGTTTGTGTAAATACACCCCAAATTGGGGTGTATTTACAAGGTTTTATTGCAAATTTGAAGATTTTGTTGATTTGCCATTCAATTTAAATTACTCTTTTGTTAAAGCAGTGATGGTGTTTTATGGAGATGTTTTGAAATCGTAAATCAGAGATTGATATTTATTTACATACTGATCGTTTCATATGCAGATGGTGGACTTTGGCTGCTTATCAGCAGTACATGCATCATATTTTGGGGAATTGTGAAGAGTGCCTTAACCACGATAGACAGGCAGGCAGGCAGAGACAAAGTCCATCAAAGAGTCTGTTATCCACGTTGACCTGTGTAGCCTGGCCAAAGTCCATCAATCAGTTTGTTTTCCACGCTGGGCAGTGTCGGGTGCCATGAAGGCTGCACCCACGATGATACAGTTCAGGATCACCATGTGGCTAAATGGGCTCATTTATCAATCCCTCCATAATGGGTGTAAGGCTGGCTGGAGGCCAGCTTCACCGTTATGGATGTTTTTATATTGTTTTGGTGCCTTTGATTCTGTTTCCCCATAGTTATGTCCTTGTGTTCATGTATTTCGGTTTCATTTTTCACCTTTGCTTCTTTTTACCCTGCTTGTGTCTAGTTTTATTATGTTTGCTTTTGCCAGTGTTCCAAGTATCCCAGTGTTTGAATCTAGTGTTGTTAAGGAGCGACTCGAGAGCAGGCGTATGGTGAATAGAGAGAGGCTTTATTACACAAAACACAAATGGTTTAGGGAAAAACAAAACAGGACTGTTAGTGATATAAACGGGAGAACAGGAAACCACAGGGGAACGGCCTAGGGTCAGACAGAGACCAGCACAGGGACGGGCACAGGCAACAGGAGGGACGACGTCAATGACCAGACAAAAAACTAATGAGGGAAAAGGCAGCAACAGGCTGGCTCATTAGGGCCACATCGGGGAGGAGACACTGTAGGAGGGTCAGGCAGATGTCTGGTTTTGCTGAGGCATGGCGGGGAAAACATTCCTTTTGAAGGTCACTTGATGTCATCCTACGATTCAATAGAAACTGTTGGATAAGTAAACAGTTACCTCTGCCACTAGAAAGTCGCTTCCACCCTGGCTGGTTTTTGGTAATTTCCAGTCTTTGGTTTCAACTTGTTCTCCAGCATCTCTGTCTTTGAGCCTGGAAGGAACCTGCTGCTCGCCTTCAACTGAAGGTGAATGAAAAACAAGTAATTACAGTGGTACCTCGGTTCTCAAATTTAATCCATTCCGGACTCCGGATCGAATCCTAAAAAGTTCGAGTTATGATCGAATTTTTCCCATAAGAAGTAATGGAAAATCAACTATTTGGTTCCCGGTCCCCCAAAATTACACCTAAATATGTTTTTTTTTTTTTTTTAGCATTTAAACACAAAATGAACAGAATAAAACAAGAAGAGCATTTTTTTCTTAATGGCTTCCAAAACGATAAAGATCTTATCCCAATATTACCCCTGTCCTGCCCCCATCTTCCGCTCCTTCCGTGTGCCACGCCCCCTCGTTAACCTCATGTGGGAACCCCATATGATCAACTGTTTCTGGTTGTTGTCATTAGTCCTCTGTATTAAGTCTGCGTTTCAGTTTGTTTCCCCAGTCCGGTCATTGGGTGCGTTCGACTTGCTTACAGCGCTGGCTTAAAGCAACGCATTCTGGTCCTGACGCAATGCATTACGGTTAGATGCATTGTGACCTCTCACCCGGCTGCACAAACTGGAACTGCCTCCGTGACGACACACCTTTGCCCTTATTGGCCGAAAAGTTTAGTTACACGCATGACGTTTGTATCCCAGGCAATTCCGAACTTCCGATGCGTAATCTGCTATTTCTCCCGAATATCATGTAAAGCAGTGAGAACTCTTTTTTAGTTAATTTACCTGGTACACGTAAGTTAATGGTTTATTTATTGTTAGTTACTGTAATGTTGCGCTGCTTTATTTGGTTAATCGTCCAGTCTGTGAAGGAGCCATTCAAGTAAGAATTGCATTGTAGTATGACTCATTTCCTGGCACGTACAATTTATATTAGGTCAGCGTTCACGGTTCTACTTCTGATATTCAGATCGAGTTCTAGGTCCAACTGGTTTATTCGACTTTAAAGAAAATCGAGTTCTAGTGAGTTCGAGAACCGAGGTACCACTGTATTATAGTATTATTATGTTATTGTATTTGCTATTATGATGAACTGTGCTAATAAAGAAGATTTTGTATGCATAGGGGGCAGGTAAGCTTAAAATAGCGGTAGTAGCAATATTATTGAACTATGGGTGTTTAGTTTGAAAAAAGGGGGATTTGTGATAAACCTTGTGCAAGGAAATGGAAGGTTCCGGGCAATGCAGAATGCACTGAAGCAAGGGGTGTTTGTAAATGAGAAGACAAGTCACTTGATAATTATGGGATGGGGTAACTAAGGGGGTAACCAAGGTGACTGCATAAGCAATGCAAACACGTGCAAGTAAATGTGCCTCTTGGGGTAGTAGCCAACTATAATTAACACACCTCTAGATGAATTAATCAATCATTGTTAATGAGCTTTTGATAGGTGAATTACTTTTCCGAGAAGGAGCCAATTATTATTGAAATGTTTTTTGAGGAAGTTAGGAAAAAGTATATAAACTGTATTTCTTTTGTTGGGTGCGTCACTCCTTGGGACAGGGATACCCTGCATCTGTGCTTCTCCTGCTGATTAAAAGATACTTTTCCTTACTTTACCTTAAGTCTCACTCTGAATTATTGTCAAGAAGTTCAGCAAGTGATTTAAGTAAGGAAGGAGGGTTTTAGTAGTTTTAGTAGTTGTAATTATTTATCTTCCACACTAGTAAGCTAAGACAACTGCCTTGTGGTCCTCTGGTTTAAACCTCCACCACCAAAACCAGCCTCACCCTGCCCCCACATGCACCAAAACCACCCCCACGCTGTCATTGCATGCACCAAACCTGTCCCAGCTCCATCCCTGTAGTCACCAACACATCTAAAGTACAATGTAAGATTAATGTTCTCATTTGCCTTTCAATATCTTAATCATTAAGTTACTCACTTGACGCTACCCATAGAAATAAATGATGATTCCCCATAAAGATATATATATGTGTGTGTGTGTGTGGATTAGCTTCATATTGCATTGCGGGGACCTCCACAATGTATTAATAACCTGATTTTTGTGGGAACCATTTTTCAGGTCCACACCAAGATCTGTGATTGAAATCAAAAAAGTAAAACTGCCAAAAGACTTGTATTTTGTTTGGTTACTTATGGTTAAGGTTAGGGCTGGGTAGGGGTTAAGGTCGTCATGTTGGGTTTAGGGTTTTCCCCCTAGAAATGAATAGAGAGTCCCCACAAAGATAAAATTACACAACTGTGTGTGTGTTAGTGTGGTGTTTGCATGTTCTCCCCATGTTTGTGTGGATTTCATTTTCATTTTTCTCTTGTAATAAAGTGAACCATGTGTGGTTGTATGTATGAGTGAATGTCAGTGAGCCCTGTGACTGGTATCACACTCAAGGTGTCTCACCACCGCACTATACTGGATAAATGATTATGGACAATAGATGGAAAATAATGATACGAAAAACATTGTTAATGTAACTATTAATACAATATTTGTTAGAAGAGTTGCTGACATTAAAAATGTATGTCCTTAATGTTTCTGGTTTGCCCTTTGTGTTTTTATTATTATTATTATTATTATAATTATTATTATTATTATTGATAATAAACCCTGCTTAGTTTGGAGGTGCTTTGTGGATCACCTCTCCTTCCATCATGCCATAAACATGCAAATGACCAACCATTTATTCTAAGGCCCCCTCACATCTTATATGCTTCTGCACAGTTAGCAGGATGTGAGAATTGTGGCTGAGTTTCCCTGCTACAGTAAACCGGCTCAACCCAGTTCTGTGGTCGAAGGGTGTCTAGTTACACAGGAAACCAACATTATTTCTGTTCCCCCTAGCACAGCGGTGGCCAATCTTATCCGCAAAGGGCCGGTGTGTATGCAGGTTTTTGGGGTAACCTTTGGGTCAGCTGTTCAAACTCAGATGTGAGGAGGACTCAGCCGATCAGTCCTCTAATTAGTAAAAATAATTAGGGAGCTGCAGCGAAAACCCGCACACACAGCGGCCCTTTGCGGATAAGATTGGCCACCCCTGCCCTAGCAAGACAGATGCACAGACATAGGTCAGAAGAGCACATTGCAGTTATGCACAGCAGGAACCTTTGGTAACATTTTCTATGAGTGCTATCTATAAGAATCTATTAACACATTCATTATAATACATGTCGCGTTCGGGCTCGGGCAAGCAGGGAAGCAGGCGACGTGCAGCCAGAACGTCAGGTAAACGGGATTTATTTACAAAGACGGACAGGCACGAACATCTACGGACAATACAACAATGACTGATCTGGGGATGACTGACTCTGACAAGGACTAAATACACTAGACAAGCTAAGGGAAACGAGCCACAGGTGAGATCCATCAGGGAAGAACACGAGGTAATGAGGGGGGCGTGGCACACATCGGGATCGTACGGAGCAGGGTGTGACAATACATTCATAAATCATAATAAACATAGCTATAAATATTTATAAAAAGGCATACATTATAGCCATGTTTATTATTCAATTCAATTTATTTTTATATAGCGCCTTTCACAACAGAGTCGTCCCAAGGCTCTTTACATGGATGTGTTATGATACATTAAACATCATTAGAGAGAGTAATACAGAACGGGAAAAAGGAAGGAAAAAATGTAATAAAGAAAGCCAGATGACAACGGAGGAGAGGAACTAAAAACTCCCAAGTAAGGGGAAAAAACCTCTGGGGTCCAAGGTCAACTGACCGCCCCCACCTCCTGAGCATACTAACATTATTGAAACAGAAAAGAGTAGACTTGCTTGTAGGGTGTAAGCTGTGATTGAGGATCAAGACAAAGTCCATCAATGAGTCTATTTTCCACGCTGGCCTGTGTAGGGTGGCACTGAATGCTGCATCCGCGATGATAGAGTTTGTAAGTCACATTGGCAATGTGGCGTAGCTGTAGGAAGCATGCCTTCGATACCTCACTTGCAGTATGCATTATAAATTGTCATTAAAATGCATTATAAGCTGTGTTTATAACTCTTAATACCAAAGGAACTCAGTCACCAGCTTGCATAATACACAGTATTATCAGACACAATATGGATAAAAGTATTGGGACACACCTCTTAATCATTGAATTCAGGTGTTTCATTCAGACCCATTGCCACATGTATATAAAATCAAGCACCTAGCCATGTGGTCAGTGTTACAAACATTTTTGAGAGATTGGGTCATTCTGAAGAGCCCAGTGAATTCAAGAGTGGTACTGTCATAGGATTGCAGAGTACTGCTGCGGAGCTTGGTTCTGGGGACTTGGAGGGTGTTAGTGTGTACAGAGCGGAGGGTGCGTGAGGAGGTAAGGGGGGTGAGGAGTTCCTGTACATAAAGGGGGGCATGTCCATAGATGCACTGATGGGTGAGGAGAGAGACCTTGTACTCTATCCTGAGTGGGACAGGGAGCCAGTGAAGGGTTTTCAGGATGAGGGTGATGTGGTCATGCTTTCGCACCCTCATCAGGATCCTGGCAGCACTGTTCTGAATATACTGTAGTCTCTGGATATTCTTGCCAGGAATCCCAATGAGGAGTGCATTACAGTAATCCAGCCTGGAGGAGACAAAGGCATGGACGAGCTTCTCTGCATCTGCCAGGCTGAGTGTGAGTTTAGCGATGTTCTTGAGGTGGTAGAATGATGACTTACAGAAGTGTTTGATGTGGGTGTCAAAGGTGAGTTGAGGGTCCATTTTAACACCCAAATTGGTGACAGATGTGGAAAGGGGGATGTTTTGGCCAGAGAAAGTGATACTGGTGATGGTAGAAGAGCGGAGATGGTGTGGTGTGCCAACTAAGATGGCTTCTGTTTTGTATCTGTTCAGCTGAAGGAAGTTGAGCCTCATCCATGCCTCTATCTCCTCCAGGCAGGTAGTCAGTGTGGATGTTGACAGAGGAGCAGTAGACGAGGTGGGGGTAGTCCTGAGGTAATGAATGTCATCGACATAACAATGAAAAGATAAACCATGTCTGCTAATGATATTTCCAAGGGGGAGCATGTAGATGGTGAAAAGGATGGGGCCTAGCACAGAGCCCTGTGGGACACCACAGGTGACGTTGTGGGTGTGAGATTTTACACTGCCCAGGGCGACATGCTCAGTTCTGCCGGTCAGGTATGATGTGAACCAGTTGTGAACATTTCCTGAGAGTCCAATGGTGTATTGCAGGCGGTGAAGGAGGATGTTGTGGTCTATTGTGTCAAAAGCAGCGGTCAGGTCAAGGAGGATGAGTAGAGAAGGGGAACCAGTATCTGCTGTCACCAGAAGGTCATTGGTGACCCTGACCAGGGCTGTTTCAGTGCTATGGCCAGGGCAAAAACCAGACTGAAACTTTTCAAACAGGTTATTTAGTTTGAGGTGATCATGAAGTTCTGCTGCAACAGTTTTTTCCAGAACTTTTGAGAGAAATGGAAGATTGGAGATGGGCCTATAGTTAGAGAGAACTTCAGGATCAAGGGTGGGTTTTTTCAGTAGAGATCTGATGACAGCAGTTTTTAATGCAGAAGGAATATGGCCAGCCAGGAGGGAGTTGTTTATGATCCTGGTGATGAGTGGAGAGACAGCAGAGATGTTAGCCTTCATCAGGGCTGAGGGGAAAGGGTCCAGGGAACTGGTTGACGGTTTCATTTTCCTGATGAAGTCCTCCACCTCTTCCCGTAATTAACCATTCAGCTTTTCACTCCATTCAGTTAATTCGCATAAGTCTGGTTAACTTTATAATTTTGGTGTCTCATTAAATGCAATTTAAAAAAATTTTGTTAATCCATTTATTTACTTTTTAAAAATATTTTAAATATTTATGAATCCTTTAGTAAATTCTCTTTTTGCCATTAAAACATAATGAATTGCTTTACTAAATAAGTTTATTAATTTATAAATAAATAAAATAATTTAAAACTGAGCATCAAGTTATAGTTTACTAATAAAACACTACTTCTTTTTCAGTGACATCTGTGGTCCTGCATACTAGAGTACTATGATGTCACAATGCTTGCTTGGCTCATGTTGGCAGGTCTGGGATTTAAAGCTTCTAGGATTTATTATTATCAAACCTTTGTGCTTCATGTTTTCATTTAAAATTAAGCTTGACACTTACCGATCTTGGTCGCCACCTCGGGCCCTTGCAATCGGATTACCCCCCCGTCCCAGGCACCAATTAGCCACTTTGACACCGTCTTTTCAGCATCTTTTCTTGTAATGTTGCTTGTAAGAGCATTTTTTTTCAAGCCACCTGTGAATAACAGAGTAAAAAGATGTTATTACTATGAATATTTTGGCAAAGTATTTTTAAGTGTATAGGTGAACACTTGCTTATATATGATTTAAAATTTAGATTCTGCTTAGGGCTAGGCCATATGACCTTAAATCAATATCATGATTAATTAAACCATTTTACCATGATTATGAGAATTTTTCCCCCTCATAGTTCACTGACAAAGTACTGTTAATATGTAAATATGCTCAACTATTAAAACTTGAATATTTTGTTCTAATAAAACAGTGCATATGCTATCTGTGGTTTTAAAATAATTTAAGGAAACTGTTTGAAAAGGACTTTTTGGCAATGTAGTTTGTGTCATGATTGAGAAATACCTCCTTCCACTTCTCCTTCCCCATTAGAGTTTTGTTCTTGCATGGGCAAAGTTTCCTGTATATGATAGGCCTACCTAAAAAATGTTCCCTGTTTGTTTTTGGTTTAGAGGCAATCATAATCAGATCATTAATTATAACTACTTAAAACATTACCTGCATTTCCCAAAACACGCACTTTAAACTGTGGCCAGTCTGTGCATGGAACAATTTCTTCCTTCACTGCCTTGCTGATATTGTGATATTGACTTTTCCTGGTGGCCAGTAATCAGTATCTTCTTCTGTTCCTTTGCTCGCTGGAGTTTTGCATTAGCTCGCAATACATTCGCGTTTTCTGCCTGGTGACCCATGTGATCCAAGATGCGTTAGAAGAGAAGGGATCTAATTAAGTAGATGTTATGGTAACCTAATGCAATAAAATTTTAATTAAGCAACAGCAAACTGACCGCCGTTTACGTCTATCAAGTGGCATCTAAAAAAATGTTTCTGAATGTCGCATGATCTACCGGTCGTTCGCGATCGACGTATTGGGCACTCCGGTGCCAAGCGGTTTCCCTCACTCTCGCCATAACATGTGGCAAAGTGACTATACTGTAAATGACTTTCCTTCGACCCTTGTGTGTTTTCTTTGCACCCTGGACTGCCGCATAGCTCAGTGTTCCCCAGATCTGTCATTGACATTGCACCTAGTGTTGCCCATGTCTTGTCTTTCTTCATTGCCCCGTTTAGATTCCCTGGATTCCAGGGGGCTGTTCCACTAAGCAGGATTTCTTAGTTAGCTGGGTTAACTTAAGCTAGAAGTCATAATGATCCAATAGGAATGCTCCTTACCTAAACTCTTATTGGACTATCATGACTTCTAGACTACGATAAAAAATAAGGGTATACTATCCTGTGGAAATGGTGAGTGACGAATAAAACGTCAGTATAGACATATGCTTAAGTTATGAGTGACACCTTAAAAATTCCGAAGTCGGTTTGTACTTATACCATATATCAGCTAGAGTAGGTTATAGCTATACGCATTATGTATATAAAGCTTTCTATAAAACAGAAAAGCACCATGTCTCTATTGCTGCACTGATGTTTCACACCTGCAGGATTCCGGGTGCAGTTCCACTCTTGGTTCTTTGTGAGCATTTTTCAAGTTTAAAAATAAAGGCAAAGAATATGACAGTCTTACATCCTGTCAGTTTGCATTAATGTCCAAAGTAAATAATATACACTGGTCGAGAGACGACTGGCAGTGGATGTAGTAGAACGTTAGTGTCACGCGGGGAGAGGCAAGGAGACAAGGATCCCGGAATGCGGGGAAGGAAGCGTTTTATTAGATTGAACTGCGGGTGTCCAGAGGGAGCCGTAAGCTCCGTAAGGGGAAACGGGGCGAAGCCCGGTCTCCAGGGAGCCCGGGAGAAGGCGATCAGGCAGACCAATCCGGAGGCGGCGAGCAGAGAGAATGGTCGAGGTCCGAAAGCGCAGGTCGAAATCCGAAGGGTCAGTCCGATACGTACACGCGGGACAGGGAGACAGAAGGGCTGGTCAACACGGGAAGCCAGGCTCAGCTGGACGGACGGATCATGGACGGGAGCTGGGCTGAGGAGGTAAGGAGCAGGAGTTAAGGGGCGCACACGAGGAAGACAGGTAAGGAGCGGGAGCAGTGGAAGACGGAGGACAGAAATACGCTTAGTAAGACTAGTCATGAGCTCAATACTTCGCAAGTTGGAAGAGCTCTACTTTGCCCTTATGTAGGGGTGGTAAGTGAGCTGGGGCTGTCCGCACCCGTCGGGTCCGCCCCTGTGGCCGTGACAGTTAGCGGGTGTATTGCTTTTTATTATCGAGTGTTGAGATTTTATATTTACATTATTATTTGCTGCAGAGTACTGTGTGTATATTACAGTCCGGTGATCCCGGTTCAAAATGAGAACGCAAGTCGACGCGCACCCAGCCAACACATCCATGTGGGGCCCAGAAGGGATGCACTTGGGCTGAAATGTGGGCCCCACCTGGGAAACCCAAGTGGGGCCCTGTTAATTTTGTCCACAGTTTCCATGGTGGCTCCACATGGGCTAATGATGGGCCCTTGATGGGCTCCGTATAAGGCCTATATGGGTAACCCAGCTTGGTCTTATGTAGTGCTCATTTGGGCTACAATAGGTATATCCTATTTGTCTGAGTCATTTCACAGAAAACCCCTAAATACCTACTGTATTTAATACACACTGGAATTTAAACTGTATTGTTTCAATGAAGAAAGATCAGTAGTATAATTAATGCTTTAATATCTCTTTCAAACATACAAATGGAAAAAAAACTGCAAATGTCGTTAACCATCACGTTAACAGCACACATTTTACTACCACTTCTCCTTTAGGGGGAAGATGAACTTTCCGGGCATAGGAACAAGATGAACTTCACAGGATTAGAGTCCAAAATGGAGTTGATAGGGACCTGCATGCAGTGCAGCTCCTCACTCCTCGCCTCCAACAGCCCTAAAAAGAAATAAATCAAAGGGCAAAATAATTAATAATAATAATACATTTTATTTGTATTGCACTTTATATTTTAGCAATCTCAAAGTGCTACAGAGTAAAAATAAAGAAATAAAACAGGAGGATCTATAAAATACTTTAATAAAATGTCTTTCTAAAAAGATGAGTTTTTAGGTTTTGTTTAAAAGCATCAGTCGACTGTGGGGCTCTCAGGTAGTCAGTTCCACAGCCTCGGCACCACAGATGAAAAAGCCCTATCACCCACGCTGCGGAGCTTGGTTCTGGGGACTTGGAGGGTGTTAGTGTGTACAGAGCGGAGGGTGTGTGAGGAGGGATGGGGGGTGAGGAGTTCCTGTAAGTAAAGGGGAGCATGTCCATAGATGCACTGATGGGTGAGGAGAGAGACCTTGTACTCTATCCTGAGTGGGACAGGGAGCCAGTGAAGGGTTTTCAGGATGGGGGTGATGTGGTCATGCTTTCGCACCCTCATCAGGATCCTGGCAGCACTGTTCTGAATATACTGTAGTCTCTGGATATTCTTGCCAGGAATCCCAATGAGGAGTGCATTACAGTAATCCAGCCTGGAGGAGACAAAGGCATGGGCGAGCTTCTCTGCATCTGCCAGGCTGAGTGTTGGGCGGAGTTTGGCGATGTTCTTGAGGTGGTAGAATGATGACTTACAGAAGTGTTTGATGTGGGTGTCAAAGGTGAGTTGAGGGTCCATTTTAACACCCAAATTGGTGACAGATGTGGAAAGGGGGATGTTTTGGCCAGAGAAAGTGATACTGGTGATGGTAGAAGAGCGGAGATGGTGTGGTGTGCCAACTAAGATGGCTTCTGTTTTGTATCTGTTCAGCTGAAGGAAGTTGAGCCTCATCCATGCCTCTATCTCCTCCAGGCAGGTAGTCAGTGTGGATGTTGACAGAGGAGCAGTAGACGAGGTGGGGGTAGTCCTGAGGTAATGAATGTCATCGACATAACAATGAAAAGATAAACCATGTCTGCTAATGATATTTCCAAGGGGGAGCATGTAGATGGTGAAAAGGATGGGGCCTAGCGCAGAGCCCTGTGGGACACAACAGGTGACGTTGTGGGTGTGAGATTTTACACTGCCCAGGGCGACATGCTCAGTTCTGCCGGTCAGGTATGATGTGAACCAGTTGTGAACATTTCCTGAGAGTCCAATGGTGTATTGCAGGCGGTGAAGGAGGATGTTGTGGTCTATTGTGTCAAAAGCAGCGGTCAGGTCAAGGAGGATGAGTAGAGAAGGGGAACCAGTATCTGCTGTCATCAGAAGGTCATTGGTGACCCTGACCAGGGCTGTTTCAGTGCTATGGCCAGGGAAAAAACCAGACTGAAACTTTTCAAACAGGTTATTTAGTTTGAGGTGATCATGAAGTTCTGCTGCAACAATTTTTTCCAGAACTTTTGAGAGAAATGGAAGATTGGAGATGGGCCTATAGTTAGAGAGAACTTCAGGATCCAGGGTGGGTTTTTTCAGTAGAGATCTGATGACAGCAGTTGGAGGAGGGAGGAGGGAGTTGTTTATGATCCTGGTGATGAGTGGAGAGACAGCAGAGATGTTAGCCTTCATCAGGGCTGAGGGGAAAGGGTCCAGGGAACTGGTTGACGGTTTCATTTTCCTGATGACGTCCTCCACCTCTTCCCGTAATTAACCATTCAGCTTTTCACTCCATTCAGTTAATTCACATAAGTCTGGTTAACTTTATAATTTTGGTGTCTCATTAAATGCAATTTAAAAAATTTTTCTTAATCCATTTATTTACTTTTTAAAAATATTTTAAATATTTATGAATCCTTTAGTAAATTCTCTTTTTGCCATTAAAACATAATGAATTGCTTTACTAAATAAGTTTATTAATTTATAAATAAATAAAATAATTTAAAACTGAGCATCAAGTTATAGTTTACTAATAAAACACTACTTCTTTTTCAGTGACATCTGTGGTCCTGCATACTAGAGTACTATGATGTCACAATGCTTGCTTGGCTCATGTTGGCAGGTCTGGGATTTAAAGCTTCTAGGATTTATTATTATCAAACCTTTGTGCTTCATGTTTTCATTTAAAATTAAGCTTGACACTTACCGATCTTGGTCGCCACCCCGGGCCCTTGCAATTGGATTACCCCCCCGTCCCAGGCACCAATTAGCCACTTTGACACCGTCTTTTCAGCATCTTTTCTTGTAATGTTGCTTGTAAGAGCATTTTTTTTCACGCCACCTGTGAATAACAGAGTAAAAAGATGTTATTACTATGAATATTTTGGCAAAGTATTTTTAAGTGTATAGGTGAACACTTGCTTATATATGATTTAAAATTTAGATTCTGCTTAGGGCTAGGCCATATGACCTTAAATCAATATCATGATTAATTAAACCATTTTACCATGATTATGAGAATTTTTCCCCCTCATAGTTCACTGACAAAGTAAGTACTGTTAATATGTAAATATGCTCAACTATTAAAACTTGAATATTTTGTTCTAATAAACAGATATGCTATCTGTGGTTTTAAAATAATTTAAGGAAACTGTTTGAAAAGGACTTTTTGGCAATGTACTTTGTGTCATGATTGAGAAATATATATTACCTCCTTCCACTTCTCCTTCCCCATTAGAGTTTTGTTCTTGCATGGGCAAAGTTTCCTGTATATGATAGGCCTACCTAAAAAATGTTCCCTGTTTGTTTTTGATTTAGAGGCAATCATAATCAGATCATTAATTATAACTACTTAAAACATTACCTGCATTTCCCAAAACACGCACTTTAAACTGTGGCCAGTCTGTGCTTGGAACAATTTCTTCCTTCACTGCCTTGCTGATATTGTGATATTGACTTTTCCTGGTGGCCAGTAATCAGTATCTTCTTCTGGTCCTTTGCTCGCTGGAGTTTTGCATTAGCTCGCAATACATTCGCGTTTTCTGCCTGGTGACCCATGTGATCCAAGATGCGTTAGAAGAGAAGGGATCTAATTAAGTAGATGTTATGGTAACCTAATGCAATAAAGTTTTAATTAAGCAACAGCAAACTGACCGCCGTTTACGTCTATCAAGTGGCATCTAAAAAAATGTTTCTGAATGTCGCGTGATCTACCGGTCGTTCGCGATCGACGTATTGGGCACTCCGGTGCCAAGCGGTTTCCCTCACTCTCGCCATAACATGTGGCAAAGTGACTATACTGTAAATGACTTTCATCCTCCCCAGTACATCTCCTGGTGGGAGAGCAGTGGCTGATTGGGGTCGTCTTCCTGCCACCCCCTGCAGCTGCCCTTATTGGGATGTTAAGCCCCAGAAACTGTCTCTCCTCTGTAGCCACAACCAGTAACTGGCCATCTCAGTCTCTTCTGCCAGACCTTTGATGGCCCTCCCTAGGTTTGCCCGGCTAAAGCCACTGCGTGGAGAAGCTGGAATGCAGATGTGCCCACAAAGCCCCTGCATCCCACTTCTACCGGATAAATGATGCAGACTAGTCAGCCAATAAATAGAAGCTTCACTTCATTGCATGCTTGTCACAATGGATGGTTTCAGATTGTGAGAAAAGACATGGAACCACAGTCACGTTACCATGGTCTGAGGCCGTTGGGCTATTTGAGTTGTCAGAGGCTCACCTATGATGGTGAATTTGTCGAACGTGGATAGAAAGATAAAAGCTGTTGATTGGGGGTACACATTTTACTGAACGAGGTTAGTTGAGGCCCTGTTTTAGCAGAGCCCTCTGTGCTTCAGCCCTGGTAAGCCTGTGCATTAAAGAGTCCCTGTACGGAACTCTGTAGATCCCCTCAAGGCTTTTACTGTCACGACCCGGAAAGGAGCGACTCGAGAGCAGGCGTATGGTGAATAGAGAGAGGCTTTATTACACAAAACACAAATGGTTTAGGGAAAAACAAAACAGGACTGTTAGTGATATAAACGGGAGAACAGGAAACCACAGGGGAACGGCCTAGGGTCAGACAGAGACCAGCACAGGGACGGGCACAGGCAACAGGAGGGACGACGTCAATGACCAGACAACAAACTAATGAGGGAACAGGCAGCAACAGGCTGGCTCATTAGGGCCACATCGGGGAGGAGACACTGTAGGAGGGTCAGGCAGACTGTCTGGTTTTTGCTGAGACATGGCGGGGAAAACATTCCTTTTGAAGGTCACTTGATGTCATCCTACGATTCAATAGAAACTGTTGGATAAGTAAACAGTTACCTCTGCCACTAGAAAGTCGCTTCCACCCTGGCTGGTTTTTGGTCATTTCCAGTGTCTGGTTTCAACTTGTTCTCCTGTATCTCTGCCTTTGAGCCTGGAAGGAACCTGCTGCTCGCCTTCAACTGAAGGTGAACGAAAAACAAGTAATTACAGTGGTACCTCGGTTCTCAAATTTAATCCATTCCGGACTCCGGATCGAATCCTAAAAAGTTCGAGTTATGATCGAATTTTTCCCATAAGAAATAATGGAAAACCAATTATTTGGTTCCCGGCCCCCAAAAATTACACCAAAATATGTTTTTTTTTTTTTTTTTTTAGCATTTAAACACAAAATGAACAGAATAAAACAAGAAGAGCATTTTTTTCTTAATGGCTTCCAAAACGATAAAGATCTTATCCCAACATTACCCCTGTCCTGCCCAGATTGTCCGCTCCTTCCGTGTGCCACGCCCCCTCGTTAACCTCATGTGGGATCCCCATGTGATCAGCTGTTTCTGGTTGTTGTCATTAGTCCTCTGTATTAAGTCTGCATTTCAGTTTGTTTCCCCAGTCCGGTCATTGGGTGCGTTCGACTTGCTTACAGCGCTGGCTTAAAGCAACGCATTCTGGTCCTGACGCAATGCATTACGGTTAGATGCATTGCGACCTCTCACCAGGCTGCACAAACTGGAACCGCCTCCGGACGACACACCTTTGCCCTTATTGGCTGAAGAGTTTAGTTACACGCATGACGTTTGTATCCCAGGCAATTCTAAACTTCCGATGCGTAATCTGCTATTTCTCCCGAATATCATGTAAAGCAGTGAGAACTCTTTTTTAGTTAATTTACCTGGTAAAAACAAGTTTAAACAAATGACATAAATGCTCTAATAGCACACGTAAGTTAGTGGTTTATTTATTGTTAGTTACTGTAATGTTGCGCTGCTTTATTTGGTTAATCGTTCAGTCTGTGAAGGAACCATTCAAGTAAGAATTGCATTGTAGTATGACTCATTTCCTGGCACGTACAATTTATATCAGCGTTCACGGTTCTACTTCTGATATTCAGATCAAGTTCTAGGTCCAACTGGTTTGTTCGACTTTAAAGAAATTCGAGTTCTAGTGAGTTTGAGAACCGAGGTACCACTGTATTATAGTATTATTATGTTATTGTATTTGCATTATGATGAACTGTGCTAATGCAGAAGATTTTGTATGCATAGGGGGCAGGTAAGCTTAAAATAGCGGTAGTAGCAATATTATTGAACTATGGGTGTTTAGTTTGAAAAAAGGGGGATTTGTGATAAACCTTGTGCAAGGAAATGGAAGGTTCCGGGCAATGCAGAATGCACTGAAGCAAGGGGTGTTTGTAAATGAGAAGACAAGTCACTTGATAATTATGGGATGGGGTAACTAAGGGGGTAACCAAGGTGACTGCATAACCAATGCAAAGACGTGCAAGTAAATGTGCCTCTTGGAGTAGTAACCAATTACTATGTAATTAACACACCTCTAGAAGTATTATCCAATCATTGTTAATGAGCTTTTGATAGGTGAATTACCTATCAAAAGCCGCCCCCACCTCCTGAGCATACTAACATTATTGAAACAGAAAAGAGTAGACTTGCTTGTAGGGTGTAAGCTGTGATTGAGGATCAAGACAAAGTCCATCAATGAGTCTATTTTCCACGCTGGCCTGTGTAGGGTGGCACTGAATGCTGCATCCACGATGATAGAGTTTGTAAGTCACACTGGCAATGTGGCGTAGCTGTAGGAAGCATGCCTTCGATACCTCACTTGCAGTATGCATTCTAAATTGTCATTAAAATGCATTATAAGCTGTGTTTATGACTCTTAATACCAAAGGAACTCAGTCACCAGCTTGCATAATACACAGTATTGTCAGACACAATATGGATAAAAGTATTGGGACACACCTCTTAATCATTGAATTCAGGTGTTTCATTCAGACCCATTGCCACATGTATATAAAATCAAGCACCTAGCAATGCGGTCAGTGTTACAAACATTTTTGAGAGATTGGGTCATTCTGAAGAGCCCAGTGAATTCAAGAGTGGTACTGTCATAGGATGCCACCTTTGCAATAATTCACTTTCTGATATTTCTTCCCCCTTAGATACTCCATGGTCAACTGTACATGGTATTATTGCGAAGTGGGAGCATTTAGGAACAACGGACACTCAGTCATGAAGTGGCAGATCACGTAAAGTAACAGAGCGGGTCTGCCGGGTGCTGAGGTACATAGTGTGTAAAGTTTGCCAATGCTCTATTTACTCACCACAAACCTCAGTACAACTTGAAGGGGCTGAGTCTCTACTTCCTCCATGCTGTGCTCTGTCTTAGGCGCTTGATGAGATCAGGGTAGTCCAGAATGAAAAGCTGTGTCATGGCTTTCACTGCCACATTCATATTGCAGTGTTTAGCTATGTGCAGTGTTGATGTACAGCATTTCAAACAGATGCCATTGCCCTTTAAGAATTATTTGCATTTGTCTAATGGCTTCTCTCTAAACCCCTGACATTTGTAGAGATGATGAGGCTTCTTGTGTAAAAAACACAGCTGCCTGATCTTCAATGTTCTCTTCTGAGACCCATCTGGAGCAGCAGGTGGTAAGTTGAAGAATCAGTCTGAGAAACTTCAGTCCTGTGAACATCAATTGGCATTCTTTGACGACCTGGTGTCAGGGTCAGTGCCGGAGGTCAGCACTGTCTGACCCCGCCCCCTGTGACCTTTCCCTGTTTGGCCCACAGACATTGCTGGTCATTTCACTTTTCCTCTCTCTCTGTCATATTGTCCTTCGGCCCTTGTGTGTTTTCTTTGCACCCTGGACTGCCGCATAGCTCAGTGTTCCCCAGATCTGTCATTGACATTGCACCTAGTGTTGCCCATGTCTTGTCTTTCTTCATTGCCCCGTTTAGATTCCCTGGATTCCAGGGGGCTGTTCCACTAAGCAGGATTTCTTAGTTAGCTGGGTTAACTTAAGCTAGAAGTCATAATGATCCAATAGGAATGCTCCTTACCTAAACTCTTATTGGACTATCATGTCTTCTAGACTACGATAAAAAATAAGGGTATACTATCCTGTGGAAATGGTGAGTGACGAATAAAACGTCAGTATAGACATATGCTTAAGTTATGAGTGACACCTTAAAAATTCCGGTCGGTTTGTACTTATACCATATATCAGCTAGAGTAGGCTATAGCTATACGCATTATGTATATAAAGCTTTCTATAAAACAGAAAAGCACGATGTCTCTATTGCCCAACTGATGTTTCACACCTGCAGGATTCCGGATGCAGTTCCACTCTTGGTTCTTTGTGAGCATTTTTCAAGTTTAAAAATAAAGGCAAAGAATATGACAGTCTTACATCCGGTCAGTTAGCATTCATGTCCAAAGTAAATAATATACACTGATCGAGAGACGCCTGGCAGTGGATGTAGGAGAACGTTAGTGTCACGCGGGGAGAGGCAAGGAGACAAGGATCCAGGAATGCGGGGAAGGAAGCGTTTTATTAGATTGAACTGCGGGTGTCCAGAGGGAGCCGTAAGCTCCGTAAGGGGAAACGGGGCGAAGCCCGGTCTCCAGGGAGCCCGGGAGAAGGCGATCAGGCAGACCAATCCGGAGGCGGCGAGCAGAGAGAATGGTCGAGGTCCGAAAGCGCAGGTCGAAATCCGAAGGGTCAGTCCGATACGTACACGCGGGACAGGGAGACAGAAGGGCTGGTCAACACGGGAAGCCAGGCTCAGCTGGACGGACGGATCATGGACGGGAGCTGGGCTGAGGAGGTAAGGAGCAGGAGTTAAGGGGCGCACACGAGGAAGACAGGTAAGGAGCGGGAGCAGTGGAAGACGGAGGACAGAAATACGCTTAGTAAGACTAGTCATGAGCTCAATACTTCACAAGTTGGAAGAGCTCTACTTTGCCCTTATGTAGGGGTGGTAAGTGAGCTGGGGCTGTCCGCACCCGTCGGGTCCGCCCCTGTGGCCGTGACAGTTAGCGGGTGTATTGCTTTTTATTATCGAGTGTTGAGATTTTATATTTACATTATTATTTGCTGCAGAGTACTGTGTGTATATTACAGTCCGGTGATCCCGGTTCAAAATGAGAACGCAAGTCGGCGCGCACCCAGCCAACACTGTTAATTTTGTCCACAGTTTCCATGGTGGCTCCACATGGGCTAATGATGGGCCCTTGATGGGCTCCGTATAAGGCCTTGTTACGATCCAGTCTAGGGTTGGACCGCAACAAAGTGAAAGGGAAGGAGGGATTGGGGAGGACAGGACAACTAGGGCTAGGAGAAGGGAAAACGGGACACAGAGGGAGTCTTTTTTTATAGTTTTTTTTATAGTTTTTCACAAACACTAGGTGTAACGAACGTCAGGAGTGACAAAGGCCAAAGAAACAAACAAAAGCACATCTACCGAGTAACCCAAGCTGAGCTACCTAAGTGAACACAAAGAAAATGGTGAAACGAAACAACAATGCCTAAATCTATCTCCCTGACCAAACAAACAATAATCCCCACGTTAACGAATAAACAAAAAGGCAGACACTCCCTACACACCTAGTGAAACACGAAACACCAAGCCGAGGCAAAGGTATCAAAAGGGAAAACCGAGAGGCGAAGTCGAAACACAGGCGAAAGTCCAAAACCAATCAAGCAATCAGAGACCAAGGCGAAAGTACAAATAAGGGCGAGGCGAGAATCGGAAGTCAAGGGCAAAACAGTCATACACGATCAATCAAACAAAGCAAAAGCGAACAGAGAGCGAGCTAGCAGGCGAGAAGCAAGTAGCGGGCAGACGAAGGGACGAAGCGGCGAACTCTTCAGCCGGTGAACCGGAAACGGCTCCGAGGGCAAGGGAGGCGGGGTCAGGTCCTGAGGGCGGAGTCGAGGGGGCGGGCGACCAATCGGCGAGTGGGCAGGACGTCCGAAGGACCTGCAGGCATCCTCCTGAACTTACGGCACGTAACACTTACGGCACGTACCCGAAACTTACGGCACATATCCCTTACGGCACGTAACCCAAACTTACGGCACGTAACACCCCCCCACACAAGAGTGAACCCACACGGGTCACCAAAATACACAGATCCCAAACAAAAAACAACAAAAATCACAAAATAAACATAAGAAAACAAACAGAACGGAACTTCAGGGGAGGTAACAGAGTTATTAGGATCCGGGGTCACAGACTCAACCTTCGAAGGTTTATCCAACACTGGCACGGACATGAACGTGTCCTCGAGGTCAATGTCGGCAAGCTGGCGCCGCTGTGCACGAGTAAGCACACACGCAGGAAACACCGTCGGGTGTTCCACCGCTACATCATTTTCACACAGCACAGGGTCCAGAACGACTTCGGGTAGAGGAACGATTCTCTTCCCCGCTATGTCATTCCCAAGAATGAATGTAACGCCTGGGACAGGTAACTGGGACTGGACAGCAACCCGCACGTATCCCGAGAAATCGGGAGTACACAAATATACAGTGTGCAGGGGAACTCCAGCCACACATAAATCAATTCCCTGCACTAACACATCCGTACCACAGTACGTATTGACAGACAGGGGAATAACCCCTTCCACCAAGAAGGACTGAGCGGCTCCCGTATCCCGCAGGATGGTCACAGGGTGCCGAGCATCCATCTCACTGAGCGAAACCGAACCAGTAAATACAAACGGTTCGAAAGCAGCATCAACACGAGAGGAGGAGGGCGAAGAACTGTTGGGGCAGGCAGCAACATTCACTTTTCTAGCTGCTGTACGAGCTTCCTTGCGCTTTAACACAGGACAAACAGATATAATATGGCCCACCTCGTGGCAGTAAAAGCACTCGCGTTTCTCCACGGGTGGTGGAGACGCTTGCGAAGGGGAGGTTACAATCGGACGAGTTTTACGAGGCAAAGGAATCGGAGTAAACACAGTTTTGTGGGTCAAAACGAACTCGTCAGCGAGGGTGGCAGCTTCAGTTAGCGAAGTCACCTTTTGCTCATTCAGGTACACTACCACTCGATCAGGAACACAGTTCTTAAATTCTTCTAACAAGACCAGTTCCTTAAGCTGGTCGAAGGTAAACACACCACTAGCGCCGCACCACTTATCAAACAAGACGGCTTTCTCGCGTGCGAACTCCACGTATGTTTGGCTGGCGGATTTGGGAAGCTTTCGAAAGTTCTGCCGATAAGCTTCCGGCACTAACTCATAAGCGCGAAGCACAGTAGCCTTCACAATGTCGTAATCAAGGCTCTGCTCTAACGCAAGAGCCGAACAAACCTCCTGTGCCTTACCCACAAGCTTACATTGCAGTAACAATGACCAAAGGTGTTTGGGCCAGTTCAATGTCATAGCAATGCGCTCGAAAATGGAAAAGTAGGCGTCTACCTCATTTTCCCGAAACACAGGAACAAGACCGATGTGTCGGCTCACATCAAAGCTCGATCTACCAATTTCCGGGGAGACAGGCGAGCTCAAGGGAGACCGGGGACGGGGTCTAGGAGCATCTTGGGCGTCAGCCTGGTCTCGGGCGGAGCGAGCTGCGGGTGGAGGTGTACCTGGTGTGGGTGCTTTACGCGGAAGAGGCATCGGTTTTTGGTCGCCCATGCTCATCCGACGTAACTCCAGCTCCTTCTCAGCCTCCATCTCCATAGCCCGGACACGGAGTAGCTGAGCCTGGTACTCCTGTCTCTTAATCTCAAGCTCTAACTCCCGTAACTTAATCGTCAGCAGTAGGTCCTCCCTGGTTGAGCGGGGATCCCCAAGATCCATGCGGTGTCCACTCCCTGGATCGTCGCTGCTGGCCTCCGCTACAGCAGACATCCGAACCGGGGTGGCAGCAACACTAGGGGATCCACCCAACTCAGGCAGTATACCTTGCTGAACCAATTCATCGAGCAAAAATTGCTTAACGACCCGCTTGGAAGCCTCAGCGGGGACCAAAATGTTAAAGAAGTCTGCTATCTGTAGCAGATCATCCTTGCGGCACACATCAAATTGTTCGAGTGTGGGGTAAAGGGTGAACGCAACAAGGTCGAATTGGGCCATCACGATTACTGCAATGATCACAACACCCCCCCACACAAAAAAAATCCGCCAGACAAGCACGAAAGGGAAAGAAGGAAAGGACGAGCCCCCAATTTTGTTACGATCCAGTCTAGGGTTGGACCGCAACAAAGTGAAAGGGAAGGAGGGATTGGGGAGGACAGGACAACTAGGGCTAGGAGAAGGGAAAACGGGACACAGAGGGAGTCTTTTTTTATAGTTTTTTTTATAGTTTTTCACAAACACTAGGTGTAACGAACGTCAGGAGTGACAAAGGCCAAAGAAACAAACAAAAGCACATCTACCGAGTAACCCAAGCTGAGCTACCTAAGTGAACACAAAGAAAATGGTGAAACGAAACAACAATGCCTAAATCTATCTCCCTGACCAAACAAACAATAATCCCCACGTTAACGAATAAACAAAAAGGCAGACACTCCCTACACACCTAGTGAAACACGAAACACCAAGCCGAGGCAAAGGTATCAAAAGGGAAAACCGAGAGGCGAAGTCGAAACACAGGCGAAAGTCCAAAACCAATCAAGCAATCAGAGACCAAGGCGAAAGTACAAATATGGGCGAGGCGAGAATCGGAAGTCAAGGGCAAAACAGTCATACACGATCAATCAAACAAAGCAAAAGCGAACAGAGAGCGAGCTAGCAGGTGAGAAGCAAGTAGCGGGCAGACGAAGGGACGAAGCGGCGAACTCTTCAGCCGGTGAACCGGAAACGGCTCCGAGGGCAAGGGAGGCGGGGTCAGGTCCTGAGGGCGGAGTCGAGGGGGCGGGCGACCAATCGGCGAGTGGGCAGGACGTCCGAAGGACCTGCAGGCATCCTCCTGAACTTACGGCACGTAACACTTACGGCACGTACCCGAAACTTACGGCACATATCCCTTACGGCACGTAACCCAAACTTACGGCACGTAACACCCCCCCACACAAGAGTGAACCCACACGGGTCACCAAAATACACAGATCCCAAACAAAAAACAACAAAAATCACAAAATAAACATAAGAAAACAAACAGAACGGAACTTCAGGGGAGGTAACAGAGTTATTAGGATCCGGGGTCACAGACTCAACCTTCGAAGGTTTATCCAACACTGGCACGGACATGAACGTGTCCTCGAGGTCAATGTCGGCAAGCTGGCGCCGCTGTGCACGAGTAAGCACACACGCAGGAAACACCGTCGGGTGTTCCACCGCTACATCATTTTCACACAGCACAGGGTCCAGAACGACTTCGGGTAGAGGAACGATTCTCTTCCCCGCTATGTCATTCCCAAGAATGAATGTAACGCCTGGGACAGGTAACTGGGACTGGACAGCAACCCGCACGTATCCCGAGAAATCGGGAGTACACAAATATACAGTGTGCAGGGGAACTCCAGCCACACATAAATCAATTCCCTGCACTAACACATCCGTACCACAGTACGTATTGACAGACAGGGGAATAACCCCTTCCACCAAGAAGGACTGAGCGGCTCCCGTATCCCGCAGGATGGTCACAGGGTGCCGAGCATCCATCTCACTGAGCGAAACCGAACCAGTAAATACAAACGGTTCGAAAGCAGCATCAACACGAGAGGAGGAGGGCGAAGAACTGTTGGGGCAGGCAGCAACATTCACTTTTCTAGCTGCTGTACGAGCTTCCTTGCGCTTTAACACAGGACAAACAGATATAATATGGCCCACCTCGTGGCAGTAAAAGCACTCGCGTTTCTCCACGGGTGGTGGAGACGCTTGCGAAGGGGAGGTTACAATCGGACGAGTTTTACGAGGCAAAGGAATCGGAGTAAACACAGTTTTGTGGGTCAAAACGAACTCGTCAGCGAGGGTGGCAGCTTCAGTTAGCGAAGTCACCTTTTGCTCATTCAGGTACACTACCACTCGATCAGGAACACAGTTCTTAAATTCTTCTAACAAGACCAGTTCCTTAAGCTGGTCGAAGGTAAACACACCACTAGCGCCGCACCACTTATCAAACAAGACGGCTTTCTCGCGTGCGAACTCCACGTATGTTTGGCTGGCGGATTTGGGAAGCTTTCGAAAGTTCTGCCGATAAGCTTCCGGCACTAACTCATAAGCGCGAAGCACAGTAGCCTTCACAATGTCGTAATCAAGGCTCTGCTCTAACGCAAGAGCCGAACAAACCTCCTGTGCCTTACCCACAAGCTTACATTGCAGTAACAATGACCAAAGGTGTTTGGGCCAGTTCAATGTCATAGCAATGCGCTCGAAAATGGAAAAGTAGGCGTCTACCTCATTTTCCCGAAACACAGGAACAAGACCGATGTGTCGGCTCACATCAAAGCTCGATCTACCAATTTCCGGGGAGACAGGCGAGCTCAAGGGAGACCGGGGACGGGGTCTAGGAGCATCTTGGGCGTCAGCCTGGTCTCGGGCGGAGCGAGCTGCGGGTGGAGGTGTACCTGGTGTGGGTGCTTTACGCGGAAGAGGCATCGGTTTTTGGTCGCCCATGCTCATCCGACGTAACTCCAGCTCCTTCTCAGCCTCCATCTCCATAGCCCGGACACGGAGTAGCTGAGCCTGGTACTCCTGTCTCTTAATCTCAAGCTCTAACTCCCGTAACTTAATCGTCAGCAGTAGGTCCTCCCTGGTTGAGCGGGGATCCCCAAGATCCATGCGGTGTCCACTCCCTGGATCGTCGCTGCTGGCCTCCGCTACAGCAGACATCCGAACCGGGGTGGCAGCAACACTAGGGGATCCACCCAACTCAGGCAGTATACCTTGCTGAACCAATTCATCGAGCAAAAATTGCTTAACGACCCGCTTGGAAGCCTCAGCGGGGACCAAAATGTTAAAGAAGTCTGCTATCTGTAGCAGATCATCCTTGCGGCACACATCAAATTGTTCGAGTGTGGGGTAAAGGGTGAACGCAACAAGGTCGAATTGGGCCATCACGATTACTGCAATGATCACAACACCCCCCCACACAAAAAAAATCCGCCAGACAAGCACGAAAGGGAAAGAAGGAAAGGACGAGCCCCCAATTTTGTTACGATCCAGTCTAGGGTTGGACCGCAACAAAGTGAAAGGGAAGGAGGGATTGGGGAGGACAGGACAACTAGGGCTAGGAGAAGGGAAAACGGGACACAGAGGGAGTCTTTTTTTATAGTTTTTTTTATAGTTTTTCACAAACACTAGGTGTAACGAACGTCAGGAGTGACAAAGGCCAAAGAAACAAACAAAAGCACATCTACCGAGTAACCCAAGCTGAGCTACCTAAGTGAACACAAAGAAAATGGTGAAACGAAACAACAATGCCTAAATCTATCTCCCTGACCAAACAAACAATAATCCCCACGTTAACGAATAAACAAAAAGGCAGACACTCCCTACACACCTAGTGAAACACGAAACACCAAGCCGAGGCAAAGGTATCAAAAGGGAAAACCGAGAGGCGAAGTCGAAACACAGGCGAAAGTCCAAAACCAATCAAGCAATCAGAGACCAAGGCGAAAGTACAAATATGGGCGAGGCGAGAATCGGAAGTCAAGGGCAAAACAGTCATACACGATCAATCAAACAAAGCAAAAGCGAACAGAGAGCGAGCTAGCAGGTGAGAAGCAAGTAGCGGGCAGACGAAGGGACGAAGCGGCGAACTCTTCAGCCGGTGAACCGGAAACGGCTCCGAGGGCAAGGGAGGCGGGGTCAGGTCCTGAGGGCGGAGTCGAGGGGGCGGGCGACCAATCGGCGAGTGGGCAGGACGTCCGAAGGACCTGCAGGCATCCTCCTGAACTTACGGCACGTAACACTTACGGCACGTACCCGAAACTTACGGCACATATCCCTTACGGCACGTAACCCAAACTTACGGCACGTAACAGCCTATATGGGTAACCCAGCTTGGTCTTATGTAGTGCTCATTTGGGCTACAGTAGGTATATCCTATTTGTCTGAGTCATTTTACAGAAAACCCCTAAATACCTACTGTATTTAATACACACTGGAATTTAAACTGTATTGTTTCAATGAAGAAAGATCAGTAGTATAATTAATCAACCCGATCTCACGAATTTTCGTGCAGCCATCACGACTTAAAATCTATTTAAACGTACTGTGATCACGTTTTCGGCTTTTTTTACGTGCTGGGGTAACGTTTCCTTTCCCTATGTGTTTTAATGGGCAGTGCCTAACACCGCCACAATGAGCGCTAACTGGTGACTAAGTGACGGGAAAGTCATGCATGCCCAGAATCATATTGTGTTTTTTGTGATATGATAACGCTTTCCATAACGTGTGACGCGACCTTGCAAAACAGCACTTGGATTTTACTTCTGTTGCATGAATGAGTTAGTGTATGGAGGGAAATCCCGGACATTATTCAAAAGGAATTATTAACAGAAGTAAAATCCAAGCGCTTTATACTTTAATAAAATGTCTTTCTAAAAAGATGAGTTTTTAGGTTTTGTTTAAAAGCATCAGTCGACTGTGGGGCTCTCAGGTAGTCAGTTCCACAGCCTCGGCACCACAGATGAAAAAGCCCTATCACCCATGCTGCGGAGCTTGGTTCTGGGGACTTGGAAGGTGTTAGTGTGTACAGAGCGGAGGGTGTGTGAGGAGGTAAGGGGGGTGAGGAGTTCCTGTAAGTAAAGGGGGGCATGTCCATAGATGCACTGATGGGTGAGGAGAGAGACCTTGTACTCTATCCTGAGTGGGACAGGGAGCCAGTGAAGGGTTTTCAGGATGGGGGTGATGTGGTCATGCTTTCGCACCCTCATCAGGATCCTGGCAGCACTGTTCTGAATATACTGTAGTCTCTGGATATTCTTGCCAGGAATCCCAATAAGCAGTGCATTACAGTAATCCAGCCTGGAGGAGACAAAGGCATGGACGAGCTTCTCTGCATCTGCCAGGCTGAGTGTTGGGCGGAGTTTGGCGATGTTCTTGAGGTGGTAGAATGATGACTTACAGAAGTGTTTGATGTGGGTGTCAAAGGTGAGTTGAGGGTCCATTTTAACACCCAAATTGGTGACAGATGTGGAAAGGGGGATGTTTTGGCCAGAGAAAGTGATACTGGTGATGGTAGAAGAGCGGAGATGGTGTGGTGTGCCAACTAAGATGGCTTCTGTTTTGTATCTGTTCAGCTGAAGGAAGTTGAGCCTCATCCATGCCTCTATCTCCTCCAGGCAGGTAGTCAGTGTGGATGTTGACAGAGGAGCAGTAGACGAGGTGGGGGTAGTCCTGAGGTAATGAATGTCATCGACATAACAATGAAAAGATAAACCATGTCTGCTAATGATATTTCCAAGGGGGAGCATGTAGATGGTGAAAAGGATGGGGCCTAGCACAGAGCCCTGTGGGACACCACAGGTGACGTTGTAGGTGTGAGATTTTACACTGCCCAGGGTGACATGCTCAGTTCTGCCGGTCAGGTATGATGTGAACCAGTTGTGAACATTTCCTGAGAGTCCAATGGTGTATTGCAGGCGGTGAAGGAGGATGTTGTGGTCTATTGTGTCAAAAGCAGCGGTCAGGTCAAGGAGGATGAGTAGAGAAGGGGAACCAGTATCTGCTGTCATCAGAAGGTCATTGGTGACCCTGACCAGGGCTGTTTCAGTGCTATGGCCAGGGCAAAAATCAGACTGAAACTTTTCAAACAGGTTATTTAGTTTGAGGTGATCATGAAGTTCTGCTGCAACAGTTTTTTCCAGATCTTTTGAGAGAAATGGAAGATTGGAGATGGGCTTATAGTTAGAGAGAACTTCAGGATCCAGGGTGGGTTTTTTCAGTAGAGATCTGATGACAGCAGTTGGAGGAGGGAGGAGGGAGTTGTTTATGATCCTGGTGATGAGTGGAGAGACAGCAGAGATGTTAGCCTTCATCAGGGCTGAGGGGAAAGGGTCCAGGGAACTGGTTGACGGTTTCATTTTCCTGATGACGTCCTCCACCTCTTCCCGTAATTAACCATTCAGCTTTTCACTCCATTCAGTTAATTCGCATAAGTCTGGTTAACTTTATAATTTTGGTGTCTCATTAAATACAATAAAAAAAAAATTCGTTAATCCATTTATTTACTTTTTAAACATATTTTTAATATTTATGAATCCTTTAGTAAATTCTCTTTTTGCCATTAAAATATAATGAATTGCTTTACTAAATAAGTTTATTAATTTATAAATAAATAAAATAATTTAAAACTGAGCATCAAGTTATAATTTAGCAAAAAAACACTACTTCTTTTTCAGTGACATCTGTGGTCCTGCATACTAGAGTACTATGATGTCACAATGATTGCTTGGCTCATGTTGGCAGGTCTGGGATTTAAAGCTTCTAGGATTTATTATTATCAAACCTTTGTGCTTCATGTTTTCATTTAAAATTAAGCTTGACACTTAAGCTTGGTCGCCACCTCGGGCCCTTGCAATTGGATTACCCCCCCGTCCCAGGCACCAATTAGCCACTTTGACACCGTCTTTTCAGCATCTTTTCTTGTAATGTTGCTTGTAAGAGCATTTTTTTCAAGCCACCTGTGAATAACAGAGTAAAAAGATGTTATTACTATGAATATTTTGGCAAAGTATTTTTAAGTGTATAGGTGAACACTTGCTTATATATGATTTAAAATTTAGATTCTGCTTAGGGCTAGGCCATATGACCTTAAATCAATATCATGATTAATTAAACCATTTTACCATGATTATGAGAATTTTTCCCCCTCATAGTTCACTGACAAAGTAAGTACTGTTAATATGTAAATATGCTCAACTATTAAAACTTGAATATTTTGTTCTAATAAAACAGTGCATATGTTATCTGTGGTTTTAAAATAATTTAAGGAAACTGTTTGAAAAGGACTTCTTGGCAATGTAGTTTGTGTCATGATTGAGAAATATAGTCTTACCTCCTTCCACTTCTCCTTCCCCATTAGAGTTTTGTTCTTGCATGGGCAAAGTTTCCTGTATATGATAGGCCTACCTAAAAAATGTTCCCTGTTTCTTTTTGATTTAGAGGCAATCATAATCAGATCATTAATTATAACTACTTAAAGCATTACCTGCATTTCCCAAAACACGCACTTTAAACTGTGGCCAGTCTGTGCTTGGATCAATTTCTTCCTTCACTGCCTTGCTGATATTGACTTTTCCAGGTGGCCAGTAATCAGTATCTTCTTCTGGTCCTTTGCTCGCTGGAGTTTTGCATTAGCTCGCAATACATTCGCGTTTTCTGCCTGGTGACCCATGTGATCCAAGATGCGTTAGAAGAGAAGGGATCTAATTAAGTAGATGTTATGGTAACCTAATGCAATAAAGTTTTAATTAAGCAATAGCAAACTTACCGCCGTTTACGTCTATCAAGTGGCATCTAAAAAAATGTTTCTGAATGTCGCGTGATCTACCGGTCGTTCGCGATCGACGTATTGGGCACTCTGGTGCCAAGCGGTTTCCCTCACTCTTGCCATAACGGAAAAATATAGTAAGAAGTACAGCTTAAAATATAGCAAGTACAGCTAATTTACCAAACTAACACCGTTACCTGCACAAATTCCAATATGGCAAGAAGGCTAATAAACAGATTTCATTTAAACTTGGAAAACCCCTGGAAGCCGATCTGTCAGACACAACTTTATTATTGAATGTTCATTTAAGTACAACCCAGATATGTGTAAAAGTAATGTTTCACTTTTAACCCAAAATACTTTAGTTTATGCCTGTTGTACACTGGCTCGCCTCAGATTCGGAGTGATAGAAACTGCCAGATAAACAGTCGTGAAAGTCCGATGAGAGTGGGCGGGCGCGCGCGGGGGGCGTGGATGGCTGCGACGGTATACGCGCGTGCGTTTGTGTATTATGCGATCTCAGCCTCATGCACTGATTCTTTTGCTGAGTAGAGAACTGGTCGGCCAAAATAGCATGTAGGCCATATAAAATTTATATTTCATTAAAATTGCTCAGATGTACCAAGACATTATCCCATGAATAAACAAACAAACAAATGAATAAATATATGCAATAGATGCATCTTAATTTCAATTCCATTTTTTTCCTTTGAATTTTTTATCCCACTTGGGGCCCATGTAGAACCCATGTTCTCTGTGTACGTGGTATGCCCATTTGTAGCCGATTTAAATTCATATGGGTTGCCCACATGGGCCCCAAAACCAGCCCACTTAAAAGCCCAACCTAAGCCCAGAACATCTCTGATGTCGTTGCGCCCCTGACCCAGCTGTTACGGAAGGAGGTGCCTTTCGTTTGGTCCCTGGCCTGCCAAGCAGCATTTGATTCAGTTAGCGGCCCCAGATTTCTCTAAGCCCTTCAAACTGGAGGTGGATGCTAGTGGGATTGGTGCTGGTGCTGTCCTCTTGCAGGAGGACAACCGTAGACTCGACCACCCTGTTTGTTATTTTTCCCGGAAATTTGTGAAGCATAAATTAGCATATAGTGCCATAGAGAAGGAGGCCCTCGCTCTTTTATTTGCATTACAACATTTTAAAGTGTATGTGGGGGAGACTCCCCAGCTGGTGACGGTCTACACCGATCACAATCCCTTAGTTTTTCTCTCGCGTATGTGTAACACCAACCAGCGTCTCATGCACTGGGCCTTAATTGTGCAGTCTTTTAATCTCGTGATCACCCACAAAAGAGGGGTTGATTACCTAGTGACCGATGCCCTCTCTCGGGCCTGATTGGTCTTTTCAAATATGATTGTTTTGTTTTTTTTAATATGCCACCCCAGACGACATCACATTATAAAATTCATTATTGGAGTCCAACTTCTGTGTTCAATGTTCAAATTCTGTCAAATGATTTTTCTTACAGGCAGACATCCTCTCCATGGAAACATAATCCAAGAGTAGATTTTTGAACAGATTTATGTTTAAACTCTCTTTTGACTTCCAGTTCAGAAGGATTGTTTTCTTGGCAACGGTTAGTACTGTGAGAAGCATGCAAGATTTATTCGTGTCTATATTAATGTTAGTGAGGTCCCCAAGCAGGCAGAGTGAGGGGGAGGGTGGGATGGGATGCCCTAGGTGTGTCGATAAGTCTTCACAAATCCTTTGCCAGAATTCGTTGACTGGTGTGCAATACCAGAAAGCATGAAGGAAATTATCTGGTGCGTCCTTCTTACAAGTTACGCATATGTCAGTATTTCTGATACCCATCTGGAACATCTTTCGACCTGTGTAGTGTGTTCTATGTAAAATTTTGTGTTGTATTAGCTGCAGGTTGGAGGTGTGAGTCATTTGAAAGGTATTCAAGCAAATTTGCCGCCAGAAGTTAGTGTCTGGGTTGATGAGTAAATCCCTTTCCCATTTGTGGGTAGGGAGAACGTTGTATCAGATTCTGCTAGATGCCAGACACATATACAACCCCAATTCCAATGAAGTTGGGACGTCGTGCAAATTGTAAATAAAAACAGAACGCAATGATATGGAAATCTCATAAACTGAGGTTTTATTCACAGCAGAACATATAAAACATGTAAAATGTTTAAAGTGGGACATTTTGCTATTTAGTGAAAAATATTGGCTCATTTTGAATTTCATGACAGCAACACATCTCAAAAAAGTTGGGACAGGGGCAATAGGAGGCTGGAAAAGTTAGTGGTACAAAAACCCAACAGCTGGAGGAACAATTGGCAAATAATTATGTCAATTGGCAACAGGTCAGTAACATGACTTGGTATAAAAAGAGCGTCTTAGAGATGCAGTGTCTTTCAAAAGTAAAGATGGACAGAGGATCACCAATCCCCCTAATACTGCATCGACAAACAGTGGAGCAATTTCAGGAAAAAAGTTCCTCGGTGTAAAATTGCAAAGAGGTCGAAAATATCATCATCTACAGTACATAATATAATCAAAAGATTCAGAGAATCTGGAGAAATCTCTGTGTGTAAGGGACAAGTATTCTGGATGCCCATGATCTTCGGGCCCTTAGGCAGCACTGCCTCACAAATAGGCATGATTCTGCAATGGAAATCACTAAATGGGCTCAGGAATATTTCCAGAAAACATTATCAGTGAACACAATTTGCCGTGCCATCCAAAGATGCCAGTTAAAACTCTATCATTCAAAGAAGAAGCTGTATTTGAACATGATCCAGAAGCGCTGACGTCTTCTCTGGGCCAAAGCTCATTTAAAATGGACAGTGGCTAAGTGGAAAACTGTTCTGTGGTCAGACTAATCTAAATTTGAAATTCTTTTTGGAAACCAGGGATGCCGTATCATCCAGACTAAAGAGGAGAAGGACCAGCCAGCGTGTTATCGGCGCTCAGTTCAAAAGCCAGCATCTCTGATGTATGGGGGTGCATTAGTACATATGGCATGGGCAGCTTGCATATCTGGAAAGGCACCATCAATGCTGAAAGGTATATCCAGGTTCTAGAGAAACATATGCTGCCATCCAGACGACTTCTCTCTCAGGGAAGACCTTCCATTTTCAAACATGACAATGCCAAACCACACACTGCATCAATTACAACGTAATGGATTCGTAGAAGAAGGGTCTGGGTACTGAACTAGCCAGCCAGTGGTCCAGATCTTTCACTCATTGAGAACATTTGGGGCATCATAAAACAAACATTACGACACAGAAGACTTGAGCAACTAGAATCCTGTATCTCAGAAGAATGGGACAACATTCCTCTCCCAAAACTCGAGCAACTGATCTCCTCAGTCCCCAGACGTTTACAGACTGTTGTTAAAAGAGGAGGTGATGCCACCCAGTGGTAAACATGGCCTTCTCCCAACTTTGAGACGTGTAAAAAACAGAATGTTTTTTATTCTCACAACATCCCAGCTTCTTTGGAATTGGGGTTGTATATCTTAGATAGTAGTTTTTTAGTTGGCGTTATTATGAACTCAAAAGAAACCAAAAGGCAACATGAGGGATCTAACAAAGGCAGGTAGATAGAAAAAGAACTAAACAGGGTATAAATATACACGAGGAAAATCTTCCACCTAGCAGGTTTGGGAAACACAGCAGTTGATTCCAGTTTGTATCTCCCTCATGAGGGTGGCGCCCCGGCTGAAATATGGCTGAATGCCTATTCTGTCAAAATGAAACTAGGAAAGTGAAACTGAAAGTACAATGTTCCAGTATTTATACGGCTCACTCTTTGGCTCATTCTTCAGTCCAGCCGTACCCTCATATGCGGTCTGTAGTTTATTTACAGAAATAAAAATTTGCATCGCAGTCTATCCAGCCAACAGTTATCCCAGAGCACACGGCTGGGATTCCTCCCGGACGGGCTGCCGGACACAGAATAACACAGGATCACGGTAATCGGAGTTACGGGCAAAATGCTAAAGAATGCTGTTTAAGACTTTGTTTAAATATAATGAATGCTATGAATTGTAGGCAGGGACGGATTACAGACCGGGCCAGCGGGGCCGCTGCCCAGGGGCCCTTGGGGTGCAGGGGGCCCGTGGGCAGAGGTGGACATTTCAGGTACAGAAAGTAAAAATCCAAACCAGGATTTTATTTCAACCAACCAGTTGAGTACTATATGACTGCTACTCTTTATACTTAACTGGTTGGTTGAAATAAAATCCTGGTTTGGATTTTTACTTTATGGACCTGAAATGTCCACCTCTGCCCGTGGGGCCCCTAGCCCAAAACAATTTGCAACGCTTATCAACAATGTATTTTCGTTTGTCTATTTTAGAGGGCCTACATTCTTTGATCCTCTGCCTACAAGGGCCCCTGACCCTATAGGGCCTCTGATGGAAACATGGAGGGAGGGCGTTTGGCTGCCAAGGGCCCTTGAATTGTGGTGGTTGTGGTGGTGGTTTGCCCAGGGGCCCACACAACCCATAATTCGTCCCTGATTGTAGGGATTTAAAAATGCTTAAAAGTAATATAGATAAAAACATAATATTTCCAATTTTATACTTAAAGTTACGTAGTTACTTGAGATTCAAACATTTTCCAACAGAAATGTGAGACCTAAGGAAGTAAAGTCACAAAGGAGTGCAGACGGTGACTGAAATTCATTAGGAAAAATAGAGGTAGCCTAAGTCGAAGTGTTTGTTTATTTTCAAAACGTAATATCGTACGTGCTCTCTAGTGAAGCATTTACAGAACTTTATGTAAAAGTTATTTTAACTGCAAAATGGCACTGTATACAAACATGTTTTATGGTTTATATTTTATAAGTACATTGGGAGAGTCTGTGGTCCATCATACAACATTATAGACAGGGATGGACATAACTGGTACGCAAGTACGCATTCACCTTTCAAAGCCATGCGTGTTTATTAATTCATTAATATAACGTACGCATTTTATGTGCATTTTATGTGCATTTGCGCCGATATAACGTGAAATTACCGTGCATTTTAACCTTTATTTGCTCATTCGTACTTCATTTCATTTCTCTCACTCTCACTTCTCATTTTTTTCCACTCTCATCATCATGCACCTTATTGCCTCTGTACTTAAAGTCATTTATTTATTATGTTCATAGTTCATTGTGTGTCTATTGTGTGTCATCTGTTGTGTCTAATGTTACAACTGTTATTTGTGTGCGCTGCTCCTCTATGCCTTTTAAATTGCCCCTCGGGGACAAATAAAGTTTTTTGAAATTGAAATTGAAATTGAAAATTTGCGGTATAGAGGTTAAAATGCACGGTAATTTCTTGTCATATATTCTTGTCATGTTATAAAATACGTACGTATTTGCGCTGTTACATTAATCGATTGCCGCACGTATCGCTATTAAAGGTGAATGCGTACTTGCGTATCAGTTAGGCCTATGTCCATCCCTGTTTATAATAAAAGAAAAACTAATTTATTACATTATTTGTGTTACTGGAATTTGTGCTGCTTGAATGCTGACCCTCATGAACGGAGTGTCCACTGAAAAATGCTGTGTAGACTTTAAAATATCTTTGCAAGTTTCTGCGCAAGCATTTCGTAAGTAAACTACAGTACTATTGAGTAAAAGTTCCTTAATTATAAGCCTTAACAATTGCATGTTAAATATAAGGAAATTCAACAATTACCTTTTGGTTTAGAGTAACAATTACTTTGTTTTATGTAAGAAATAAAATCTAAATTAATAAAATTAAAGCTATTTTAAGGTGTGGAATCGTATGTTACATAGACATAATAATAGTTATTTGAAATTAGTATTTATTTCTATATCCATCTACCAACCTACACTAAAAAAGGCTTCGTTTAATGTAATTAATTTCATTAAGGTAAGCGGTTGTATGAAAATTAATTCATCTAAGAATAGATATGTTTTAAGTTCATAGTTAGCTTAAAAATTGAGGTATTTCCAGCTCAGAAAAGCTATGTTACACTAATAAACTAATTTTAGTAGAATGTAATTAATTACTTATGAAATTAATTCAACAGCACCCACGTTCAATCTACTTAAATGTAATATGTACAGTATGGGTTGTTATTAACCTACACATTTTAATGAAATTCAACTTATAAAATTAACTTTCTTGATGTATGTTATGCAGGGGCGCTGTAAGGGGGAGGAAAGCTAGGACGATTCCAAGGGCCCCTGAGTGACAGGGGCCCTAAAAAATTAGGAAAATAACTGGATTGGTTTGGACTGGGGGGCCTAATATGATATGCTTTCATGGGGCCCAAAATCTCTAGCAACGCACCTGATGTTATGTACGCCGTTTGGCGAGCAAGCAGGACGGGGAGAATGGCAAGTCGAATCCGCAGAGATCCAAAGGACGGGGTTTATTTAGGGCAGACAAGCAACACGGGGTACGCATGTTAATGACGGATCTGGGAAACGGACGAAGAGGTGGACTGATATACACAGAACAAGCCGGAAATAACATCAAACAGCTGGGAACAATCAGGGTAGCCAGGGCCGTGCACAGACCTTTTGAGGGGCATGTGCTGAAACTGAAAATGGGCACCCCCCAACCCCTCCACGAACCACTCCACCACCAAAAAAATAACACACAATAATATTCTTATATTATATTTAATTAGTATATTATATATAGCATATTATAACTAGCTATATAATATGATGAAATGTTAATAAATTACATCATGTAATTTACATGCATCAGCACATTCAGCAGATAGCACTTATAATATATTTTATATAATTCTTATATTATATTTAATTAATATATTATATATAGCATATTATAACTAGCTATATAATATGATGAAATGTTAATAAATTACATCATGTAATTTACATGCATCAGCACATTCAGCAGAAATAGAAATTTCTTATAATATATTTTACCTAGCTGACAAGGATCACTCGGTTGCTTTGTGTCAAACTCAAATGCAGTTACACCGCGGGTTTTTGACCAGCGAATGGGTGCAATTTGTCCATCATTAAAACGACGACATCACATTACGTCAACATCACACCGGTGTGGTGATGCATTATATGAACCTTTATAGACGTACTAGTGTTTATTTCATAAAGACAATGTTGCACTTATTCAAACAACAAGATATTTTACCGTTACAAGACGAAGACGTTCATCTTCTTCGGCTGAAACGTAAGTTCGCTGCGCTCAGGGGGCAGAGTTGTGAAGTCTGACTGACAGTTTGAGCGGTTCTAAGAGATGCGCTTTTTAATGCCTTTAATTGGTTAAATATTTGTTAAAAAGACAAACAGACGTAAAGGGTTACCAATAGCATTGATTTATTAAAAAAAAAAAAACTCCCCCAAAAAAAGGGGCACTTCCGAGTGTATTTACAAAGAGGGCATGTGCTCTGCACAGGTTGAGCCCTACCTGTGCACGTGCCTGAGAGTAGCACACGTGGGTAATGAGGGGGCGTGGCACACACGAGGATCGGACGAGCCGGGCGTGACATGTAAGGCCATTTTGATTACCAGCCCTGGTCTTCTGGTCTTGGATGATGGGTAATATATGCAGAACGGTGTGGCACCCTTTGCTGTGCAGCTCCTAGAACCTCCCTCTCCCCTGTAGACCAGTGGTCCTGGATGTATATTTCACACTGTGACATGGTACTGCCTTTGATTTAACAGAATTTTTTTGTTGATCCATCACAATGGTGTTGAATAGAGCAAGAGTACAAAAATCCCAGATGTAGTGATACACACTCCGCACTGGCTGCAGACATGGGGTTCTGGGGGGATCTGCTCTTGTGGGCTGGTCAGTGGCTGGGAGGCAACCTGTGTGGGGTCACCTGGAGCTGCCTTGGTTTATCTAGGGAACATTTTTTTACTGGAACGAGGCATGGGCAGGTGCCATTGTTAAAATTAAAGGAGAAATAGGATTGATTGTAGGCCTACTTCCCAGCTTAGCCCCCTGTAAGTGCCACTACAGTACTAAAGGTGGGGAGCCAATTGGCAAAACCTAAAACCAAGGAAACCAAAATAGAACATAAACCTGGGGGAAACAGAAACCCAAATAAATACTAATAATCAGATGAGGGCAGCCAGAGACCAGCCTCAAAACCATAACCAGCAGGTACTCTGTTTAAACTGCACGCTCAGCCCACTGAGCTATGTGGCATGTCAGGGTCCGCATGTTTGTCTCAGACTTCCCCCGTTGTCCAAGTCTTTAGTGTTTCCCCTGATCCCTGAATGGCCGCATAGCTCAATGAGCTGAGCTTGTGGCTACCTGTTGTAGGAATATTTAGCTCAGGTAAATTTTAATATCTCCACCAATGTTTTGAAGTTAATTCAATTTTAATTAATTATTATTTAATGATGATTATTAACTAATTGTTATGCCGAATGGTTGGTTCCTCCAAACTCAATTGCGGAATCACTGTGAGTCGGTTAATGTGAGACTTAAATGGGATTCACTAATTACCAGTATCGCTTAGTAACCTGGGTTAGAATGCTCGTCCAGCAAGCTGCATCACCAGGTATTCGATTTTGGTTTTTGCTTTTGTGCCTGTGATTGTGTTTTTACCTCTGTTATTCCCGTGTTAGATTCGGTTTCCCCGTTTCCGTTAGTTTCTTAAGTTCCCTGTTTGATTCCCTGAGTTAATAATTAGTTACACCTGATGCCTGTTTTCTTGTGCCAGTCCTTGTGTATTCTACCCTGTTGTCCTGCACCCTCCCCAAATCGAAATCGAAAAGGAGGCAAAAGCGGCTGTCATTGGATAGGTTCCTTGTTAAAGTCGCTCAAAAAGAAAGATTCCATTGAGCCAACAGATAGCAGTGATTCCGTTAGTTATAGTGAAAGTCAAAATAACCCTCTTCTCCTCTCTCTCATCTCCCTCACACCATCCACGATTCTTTTCAAAGGTAAAGTTCAGGTTACTTTGTTTTATGTAATTTTACTTTATATTTTGTATTAATAATTTTTTTATGAATATTTTTGGGTTGTGGAACGAATCATCTGAGTTTCCATTATTTCTAATGGGAAAATTCGCTTTTATATACGAGTGCTTTGGATTACGAGCACGTTTCCAGAACGAATTGTGCTCGCAATCTGAGGTTTTACTGTATAGATGTGAATAGGACATAAGTGTATAGATGTGTATGGGACATAACAGTGTATAGATGTGGGATAGTATATAGATCTATACCTTTAATAAGCCCTATGTTGAGTACATTTTGTCAGATATTGGCCTACCCATTCCATACTGCAAATTTGAAGTTCACTAAAGAACCCACAATACATACTACCAGACTGTATGTTGCATTGTGCACCACAGTTTAAAAGTCTAAACTTTTCCTTCTCGGGTGAGGCATACTAGTTGTCTGTGACTACAAATGCCTCAGACATTTCAAACCTTAACCAAGTGCAGGTAGCTTGAAGGTATCAAATAAGTAGCTCTACTGGAGCTCCATCTAGTGGCTATATGCTGTATTCACGATATCATAGAATATCTTTCGTTACTTCGTTGCATATTTTACGGAAGTCTGTAGAGGACATGCATAAACTTTTTTTTTTCTTTTTGTTTTCTCGAGATCTCGAGGCTTATTTTTTTCTTGTGATCTCGACATAACCCATGTCACTTTCCCATGATCTCGAGGTTTAGTATTATCCTCATGGACGAATGCATCAGATTTTATTTTGATCGTGGACTGTCCCAATCAGAATCATAATCATAATCAGAAGACTTTATTAATCCCGGAGGAAATTGCTCACATTGCGACTGCACAATCACATATAAACACGAAGACAAGAACAATACAATATAAGTATAAAAATAGGAATGAAGTGTAAAACAAATTATGACACTGTTAAACATTCTAATAAATAAAATACAAATAAAATAAGACAGAAAATCTCTGCACAGGAATCTAAAGTACCTTTGTCCAAAAGTTACAGGAAAAGTAAAAGTGTATATTGCACAGTAAAGTAAAAGTATATTGCACCAATATCATAAGTGCATGGTTATACACTCACCTAAAGGATTATTAGGAACACCATACTAATACGGTGTTTGACCCCCTTTCGCCTTCAGAACTGCCTTAATTCTATGTGACATTGATTCAACAAGGTGCTGAAAGCATTCTTTAGAAATGTTGGCCCATATTGATAGGATAGCATCTTGCAGTTGATGGAGATTTGTGGGATGCACATCCAGGGCACGAAGCTCCCGTTCCACCACATCCCAAAGATGCTCTATTGGGTTGAGATCTGGTGACTGTGGGGGCCATTTTAGTACAGTGAACTCATTGTCATGTTCAAGAAACCAATTTGAAATGATTCGAGCTTTGTGACATGGTGCATTATCCTGCTTTATTTCATAAAGGGATGGACATGGTCAGAAACAATGCTCAGGTAGGCCGTGGCATTTAAACAATGCCCAATTGGCACTAAGGGGCCTAAAGTGTGCCAAGAAAACATCCCCCACACAATTACACCACCAGCAGCAGCCTGCACAGTGGTAACAAGGCATGATGGATCCATGTTCTCATTCTGTTTACGCCAAATTCTGACTCTACCATTTGAATGTCTCAACAGAAATCGAGACTCATCAGACCAGGCAACATTTTTCCAGTCTTCAACTGTCCAATTTTGGTGAGCTCGTGCAAATTGTAGCCTCTTTTTCCTATTTGTAGTGGAGATGAGTGGTACCCGGTGGGGTCTTCTGCTGTTGTAGCCCATCCGCCTCAAGGTTGTGCGTGTTGTGGCTTCACAAATGCTTTGCTGCATACCTCGGTTGTAACGAGTGGTTATTTCAGTCAAAGTTGCTCTTCTATCAGCTTGAATCAGTCGGCCCATTCTCCTCTGACCTCAAGCATCAACAAGGCATTTTCGCCCACAGGACTGCCGCATACTGAATGTTTTTCCCTTTGCACACCATTCTTTGTAAACCCTAGAAATGGTTGTGCGTGAAAATCCCAGTAACTGAGCAGATTGTGAAATACTCAGACCGGCCCATCTGGCACCAACAACCATGCCACGCTCAAAATTGCTTAAATCACCTTTCTTTCCCATTCTGACATTCAGTTTGGAGTTCAGGAGATTGTCTTGACCAGGACCACACCCCTAAATGCATTGAAGCAACTGCCATGTGATTGGTTGATTAGATAATTGCATTAATGAGAAATTGAACAGTTGTTCCTAATAATCCTTTAGGTCAGGGTTTCTCAACCCGGTCCTCGGGGACCACCAGACGGTCCATGTTTTTGCTCTCTCCCAATTCCCTGCCAATTGGGAGAGAGCAAAAACGTGGACCGTCTGGTGGTCCCCGAGGACTGGGTTGAGAAACCCTGCTTTAGGTGAGTGTATATTGCACTTGTTTGTAAAACCAAGGTAGACTTCAAACTGTGAGAAAAAGTCTAGATATATTGCACTGAATCATGGATACGAGGAAATAACACTGTCTGTCGGTGCAAGAAAATTGTCATATTAGTGTTCGTCATTTGAGAAGGAGGATCAGAAATTTGCAGCTATACCGTCGGAGAAATTATAGTGAGCCTGAACGAGTAGTCAGTTTCATTACCAACCAACTGGTGGGTCCGGGACGTCTCCATGGTTACCGGGTGATGTTTGAAAGATGTCGGCGTAAAAAAATAAGACAAATAAGTCTTATTTTAACAGAATGCAGCTGCTCGGCTTGTTTTCAACCTTCCCAACTTCTCCCACACCACTCCTTTGCTGCGCTCCCTACACTGGCTTCCTGTGGCTGCCCGCATCAGATTCAAAACACTGATACTTGCATATAAAGCCTACTGTCTACTGTCTACTGGCTACTGTCTTGAGGGCATACGAGTTAGTGCCTGAAGCTTACCGGCAAAACTTCCGGAAGCTTTGTAAATCCGCCTCTGAAACCCACGTGGAGAACGCTCGGGAGAAGTCACTCCTCTTTGATAAGTGGTGCACCGCTAGCGGTGTGACTGATTTCGATCAACTCAAGGAGCTGCTTTTGCTTGAGGAGTTTAAAAACTGTTTACCTGACCGTGTGGTTATATATCTGAACGAACAGAAGGTTACGTCTCTTGTGGATGCTGCTACCCTCACTGATGAGTTTGTGATGACCCATAGAACTGTGTTCACCCCACTCCTTTGCCCCGCAAGCCCTATCCTAGATCGGTGCCGCCTCCTGAGAAGGCTGCTCCGACAACCCCGCCGGTAGAAATAAGAAAATGTTTCTATTGTCATGAAGTTCGTCACCTCATTTCTGTTTGCCCTGCGGTCCGGCGCATGAATGCTCGCTTTGCTATTAAAAAGGTACATGTTGCCGATTGTATTGTTGATGTCTTGCCGCCAACCCACACTGTCCAACCCACCTTCCAACCGTTTGTGTTTACATCAGACTCATTAAGCGAAACAAAACCAGTAAAGTGCCCCGTAACCATTTCGCGTGACACTGGGGCTGCTCAGTCCTTTATACTTGACAATGTGTTACCTTTTACTGACTCAACTTATTCTGGTTGTGATGTTCTTGTACAAGGTATTGAATTGGGAACTGTGAGAGTGCCTCTTCACCAGGTTTATTTAAAAATAGAAGATTTCTTGGGTTTTGTAAAAGTGGCTATTTGACCTCGTCTCCCTGTTTCGAGAATAACTTTCATTTTGGGAAATTATATCACGGGTGCCATAAACCAAAAACTGGGCAAGAGATCGAAACCAAAAGCAAACAAATAAAGGCAAAGGTACAGGCAAGTTTCTTGCTGTCAGGCTTTTCATCTCGGCCGGATGATCTTGCGGGGTGTCGTGGGCGGGGTCCGGACGGGGAGGCGGAGCAAAGGTCGGTTGGAGTGGAACTGGCTGTGGGCAGAGCTGGACATGCAGCGGCGCATAACAAGACCCACCACAGTCATGTCATCGGCGAACTTGATGATGTGCATTGCTGCACAGTCGTGAGTCAGCAGAGTAAACAGCAGTGGGCTGAGCACACAGCCCTGGGGCAGCTCCAGTGCTCAGTGTGGTGGTGTTGGAGATGCGGTTTTTGATCTGGACTGACTGAAGTCTCTCAGTCAGAAAGTCCAGGATTCAATTGCAAAGAGATGTTCAGGCCCAGCAGGCTCAGCTTTCGAATCAGGTGCTGAGGAATGATTGTGTTGAATTCTGAACTGAAATCTATAAACAGCATTCATACATATGTGTCCTTATTGTCCAGGTGGGTGAGGGCCAGACGTAGGGTGGTGGCGATGGCATTCTCTTTTGACCGGTTGGAGCGATAGGCAAACTGCAGTGGGTTTAGAGAAGGGGGCAGCAGGGTCTTAATGTGTCTCATGATGAGCCTCTTGAAGCACTTCATCATGATGGGTGTGAGTGCAACGGGGCAGTAGTCGTTGAGGCAGGACACTGGGGACTTCTTTGGCATGGGAACAATGGTGGTGGCCTTGAGGCACGTTGTAACGACAGCAGTGCACAGGGAGAGGTTGAAGATGTCAGTGAGGACATCTGCCAGCTGGTCTGCACATTCTCTGAGTACTCTTCCAGGGATGTTGTCTGGACCAGCAGACTTCGGTGGGTTAACTCTACAAAGAGTTTTCCTCACATCAGCCGTTGTCAGACACAGAACCTGGTCGTTGTGAGAAGGGGTGGAATTCCTCACCATCACGTCGTTCTGAGCATCGAACCGTGAATAGCAGTTGTTCAGCACATGTTGCTAGGGAGGTATCTATGGAGTTAATTTACTGCCAAAAGTATTAATCAAAATTTTGAAAACCGCAAACAAATTATTAAGTATCAGAATGAAAATATGTATTCCAAATATCAAAAAAGTCGAATAAAATCATTTTTTTCTTCTCTAATTTGTTTTGCTTCTGGAATGTTTTTCTTTGCTTTTGAATTTTTTTTTTTTGCTTCTGACTTTTGGCACTGTTTTGACGGGTGGTTGGGCCTTAGAAGGGGGTGTTCACCTTACACGTCTATTGGTCCACTGGAATTTGGAGTGAACATGCCTTTAACCATCTGAGCACGACCACTCCATGACGCTTCAGAAAATCGCAAAATGGTGGGAAGCTCCGGAGCCAGTTTACAGCATGGAATTGCATCTTTGCAGTTTTATAATAGTGTACTTTTATTAGGAATCGGTGTATGCAACACATATGTTGCGTTCGTAAAATGTCACCAACCCATCCAGTTTAGTAACTTTCACTATTCCATCAACGCGCTGACCAGGGAAGTTTACGTGGGGCACCGCGATTAATTTTGCCTCATATTCGATATTCAGTTTTCTGCCTTTAATAACATTAATGGAAGTAAAGTGGCGCGTTTTTAATGACAGAATTGAGTTGTCCAGTACACAGACAATGCATACGAATTATTTTTGCGCTTCAAACCATTTCGTGATTTGTGCAAAATCGTGTTAATAGCTAATATAATAGGTCCTGTCAGCTGTATAATGACATGGTGGTTTAGCATTTTGGGCTCATGGCGACTGTTGCACACCCCTCTGTTTCCCAGATTGCTTTACGTATGATTTTTAATACATTTTTGAATGTTCGAATGTATCCGTATAATGTGCAATGGGACAATACATGAATGGGTTAATAACTTTAAAACTAGACAAGACAGGCACATCTAGTGAAGTGTGCTTTGATCAGTGGACAACAGGGAGCAATGCACAACCCTTGGGTTTTCAGATTATTTTTGTTTGTAATAGTTATTAATTATTATATTGCATCCATTTAAAGTGTAATGGGGCAATGCACTAAAGGGTTAACAGCTCTGAAACCAATTGAGACAGCCATGTCCTATGGAGTGTGCATTGATCAGGGGAACCTGGGCGACAATGCACACCCCTTGGATTTTCAGAATAACTTTCTCTCTAACAGTTATTAATTATTACATTGTATCCATATTACATACATATTGCTCCATTTCATACATATTCGTTACATACAAAACAGTCCTGAAGAGCAGAGACAGCTCCTGCATGCAGGCCAGGTTCTCACCTGTCTCAGGACTGGTTTGGAGCATCTGACTAGCGCTCTGTATGCTGGTATTAGCATCATGCCACACTTTAACCACAAACTTCATGCTTTTTGGTAGCAAAAAGAAGCAAGATAATTTTAATGTTTTATAACATTTTATGTAGAATTTGTAAAATGATTATGAGCTTTTGTGATGATGGAGTTCATGAAGTATTATCATTTTTCTATCCAAATCTTTGAATTCTTTGAAGCTGGTGGTTCATCATTCTCTTCATCTAGTTAGGAAATATTCTTTAGGCAACATTAAAAATTCTTTGGGTAACATTAAATCATCTACATACAAATCCACTACGATATTCATGATTATACAGTAGAACTGGCAACTATGCAAGATAACCACGAAGCAGTATTGGGCATTGAAGCACAAACTGTAATGTGATCCAATGATATGGTCTGGTTTCAAGCAGTATAGAATTTACCAGTATCTAATTCTCTCCTCTTTCTTGCAGGAGTTCTTATCTGTCACAGTATGTCCTCTTCCTCACTCTCCAAATTTGAAGGTACGATGGCCCGGTTTACTTTGATTCTGGCTTTATCATTAGTGTCCTTGAAGTACATCATTATCCTTTATTAGCTTTTGTTCAGAGAAAACGCAACAATTTAAACTGCTCACTATGGGGTATCAGTGTTTCAGGCCACTTGAGCTGGTTTTTCGCTGAAAGAAAAGTAAGAGAATTTTTTTTAAAAAATGACACAACATTAGCAATAAAGATGCTGGTGGTGAAGCTGAGATTAAAAGAATCTGATTTCTGCACTTATGGGTGACATATTTTATATTTTAGGGGAGGCGCATTAGCAGTAGCAGATGCTATTTAGTATAGTTCTGAAACATGTACTGTAGCTATTATGAAAAAAATGCAGGGAAAATATTGTGACCAAACTTTCCTTGTACCTGCCTCCTATCTTCTGCAGGAAGCACTGCTTGTATAATCAAAATTTATCGAAACCATTTAAAAATAAAAAAGATTTAGACTTTAGATTTAGAATAAAAACATTATTTAGACAGACAATATTTAAATACATATTTAACCTTTATTCTCTTCCCTGTAGTGCTAGTGTGTTAGTCAGGGTGGTTTGTAATCCACCGTTCCTCATTATTTTTCATAGCAAAAATATGGCAGAATCTTTGTGGACTGAAATTATTTTATTTTTATTTTCTAGGCTAAAAAATGAAGAATTCTCACCAAAAATTATACACCTTGAAGTGAAACCTTGGATTGTTTTTTTCCACATGAAAGCTCTCTATGAAGATAAATTAAGGTATAGAACTCAAGTAACACTTACTTTTGATTTGTAAAGCAAGAAATCAGAGCATTTGTTGGATAAAGGATAATGGAGTCATCACTAGAAAATCAAAGTGGAACAAAACAGAAGAGAAAGGAATCATTTGAGGAGACACAGAAGAATCTGAGGAAAGCTCTAGATGAGCTTAAGAACTTGTTAAAGGAAGGCAAAGATCAAAATGATCTTATGGTGAAAGACACTGAGGATCGGATCCGAGTAGCATTGGATGTCCCAAAGGAAAGTTGGGCTCAAGGTCAAACTTTGAAAGATCTCATAGAGAATCTTAATAGCAATCTTAATGCTTTGGAAAGGTCCTCATTCTCACTAGAGAACATTTCAGATGAGGATGTTCTGAAAACCGCATCTGGAGGTTTGTGTCTCCAAGGTGTCTACAAAAGTGGGAATTTGGAAGACCTACTAGAAAAGAGACAGCAGCTGATTGAGATCCCTGAATCTTTCTCACTTTGTGGGCCTGAGCAGAGTGCAGTGTATGAACAGAAAGAATTTTCATCCCACAAGTCAGAGTCAGTTTTTCAAAAGGCCATGGAAAGACTGGGCTCCAGTTTAACTATTGACTTTAAGGTTGGATTTTGGGGCTTCAGCCTTGAAAATACAACAAATGTGAAAAATTCTCATGAAGAAGAAAAGTCAAATGTACAGTCATGTGAACAGTCTCATGTATATTGCATAAAGTACAACTATGTGCCTTTGGCTTCCAGCTTCTTAGGCAAAGAGAAACTGAAATTGCTTGATGGAGCCATTCAGGAACTAAAATCAATTGAAACAATCCTTTTAAATTCAAATGATAAAGAAGTGCTCACACGCAGAGTTGTAAATTTTTTCAAAAGATTTGGCTCACATGTGAATCAGGGCCCTATACATTTTGGGGGAGTATTCTGGTGGAGAGCATCTGCTGAAGGAGTTAAAACTAGTGAGCTTTCAGAGGTGAAGAGCTTAACATCAGATGCCCTAAATGTGTATGTTGGTGCTGCATATAGTGGTCTTTCACGAAACTTCTCTGCTGGAGTAACAACAACATCTACACAGCTGAAAGGTGCTCTTCAAAGAAATTACAATGAAGCCCTCATGAGTCAAGTTTGCTTGTCTGTACAAAAGACTGGTGGTCCAGCTCATATTGATGACCACATTCAGTGGAAGTCACATCTTGTCACCAACAACAAGAACTGGAGTGTAATTGACAGAGGAACCACCTTTGTTCCAGTGTGGGAGATAATAATGGCAGCTCACAGTGATGTCTTCCAAGATGCATACAGTTTAGCAACTTGTTTAAGGGAGATATTCAGTGATGTTACAAATCAAAGTGTGGAACAAATGTGGGGTGAAAATATTCTGTCTGCTGTTGAAAGTGCAAGGAAAATGATTCAAACTGTTAAGGACTGGAGAACCTCAGAAGGTGATGCTCACCTGATGGAGTTACTAGATTTAAAAAAGAAACTGAAAAATGAAATGGGATCAGACGAAACTTGGGTTGAAACATGCCTCTCAAATCCAATACTTCAAAATTTCTTGTTGTACATTGTTATAGAAAATAAAAATGAACAGGCTATAAACCTGAGATTTTTGATGCGTGCTCTTCTAGAACCTCACAATGCAGTGAAAAACTTCTCAGACAAAAGTGAAATAATGAAGTGGGCATATCAGCCTGAGGAAAATGTAAACACACATATTCCAGTGTCAGATATTCCAGAACTAATAAAGATCCTCAAACAAAAGAAAGAAGAATTAGAAGGTCAGTGCGCCTTCAGTTCCAGTGAACACCGTTCATCCACAGTAAAAGCCACATGCACTGTTACCAACTCACTGCACTCCTTGTGTCGAACCCTAAGTGACCAGCAACAACATGAAACTGAACTCTTGGTTCTGTCCAGTATTGATGCTTTGGGATACTGCTGTGAGAGTAAGACATTTAATCATCTTCTGGACTGGAATGAAATCAACTTCTTGCAAAATGAGATAGAAAGATCTTACAAGGAATATTGCTCTCTGAAAGAGCAAAATGTATCAAAAGCTCAAGCCTACGTGTTTTGGAAAGTGCTGACTCTATCCAAAGATGAAGAATATATTTCCTCTGAGAAAAAAGAAGCACGGTTAGAGTTAATTAAATCACACCTGAAGGACAACATTTCAAATGCAATTAAATTACTGGTTGAAGAATCTCATGGAAACTGGGAACTCCTTGAAGAAGAGTTGAATTCTTTTATAAGGGAATCAAACATGAAAGAAGAAAATACAAATGGAGAGGATACAGCATCACAGCTGGGTAGTTTACCAGCAAACCAAGTGTCTTTATCTGAGGACACAACTGATTTTACAAATATACCAGCTAGTGATACAGCAATGAATGGCTGTACAAGTTTACTAAAAAAACTTGGCCTCAGTGACCTTTTTCCCAAAAAGATTAAACTGAATGATATTCTTGTTATTGACAGTTTGTCTCTTTGTCTAAGTGAACCAGATACAGTGGAAGATCTGAAGAGTCAATATCTGTATAAGCTCATGATTTTAGACTACAATGTCAGATATCTCTCTTTTAAACCAGTAGCAACTGGTTCACTTCTAGAAGATGATGGTACAGCCTTTGATGATTTTGATTTTTTTAATACAAATGAGGAAACAACTAGAGGAGCAGAACTGGCAGATACAGAGTCGCACATCCATCCCATGGATATCCACATGGCGGTCTTCCACTGTGCCAATGACTTTCTAAGACAGTACATGTACACAAAACTCTCTGCCTGCCAGTTTGCACTACCTTTCTTAGTTCCCAACCCAGGTACAGAAGACCTGGAATTCCCTCTTTGGCCTCTACGGCACATCAAAAAATCATGGAAAAGTATGACAAGTGCAGACAACCCTGGAAAATACCAAACCAGGCAAATGTTTAGCACACCGGTGGCAGTTGTCTCTTTTTTAAGGTTGGGAACCTCTTTCACCTCCAAATCTCAAATTCTGAATTCTGTCATTAGCAAACAGAGACATAATGTGTTCTTCAATCGGCACTGTAAAGGCAGTGCCCCAAACAGCATGCTTATGAATGGGGTTGTCGAGATCGCCTGGTACTGTCCAGGAGGAAAGAAGGATGACATATTTGATGACTGTGTTGCGTTTCTAAACCTTCATGGTGAAGCAAAAGAACATCGACAGCAACTTAAATTTCTGCAGGCAGTGAGTACGGTGAATGTGCTTCTACTGTCAGAACAGCCACAGGATGAAGAAACAAAAACAATTTGTCAAAATCTCTCTCAGTCTCCTGTCCCATTGATCTGCCTATTTTCTGGAAGTGAAAGGGTTCAGGGTTCAAAAAATCCACTCAAAGTGAGACTAGCTGCCAAGAACAGGAATGAAGCAGAGTTAACAGAGGAACTCATAACCAATATCAAGCAGTGCATTGCAAAATCTCACAAGAAACAGAGCATTGGAAACTGTTCTAATGAAGCAAGAAAACTAAAGTTCAACGTTGATGAAGACAAGCAGTCATTCAAAGATGGACATGCACTGGCACAGACTTTAGTTTGTTTGTTAAAGGAAAAACACATTTCAGATATCAAAAAGGAGTTTTTGCCTCTCCATGGTGAACTGTGGCATAACTGGTGCTTGAAAAATAAGCAGAGGTATCGCCTGAGTTGCAAGACAAATGAAACCATTGAACAACAAAAAAGTGTGATTCTAAGTGACATGAAAGCCACACGTCAAAAACAGAGGAAAACAGCTTTGTCACACAATGATTTTATGAGATCATTCTTGGACTATTTAACATCAAGTGAGCATGCAGAAGATACAAAATTCTACATGCTGCAATGGCTCAGAGTTTTACTCGATGAGTCATCTTCTGACGACCTTGCAAAACTTGAGGAGAATTACCACTCAGCTTGGTCCCAAATGAAAAATGTCCCCAAGACTAAGGAGAAAGCAGAAGAACTTGATATGCTCAGTAAACAGCTTAATTCCATATCTGAAAAGATGGCTGCAAGTACAATTGGATTACAGCACATCATGAGAGAGGTCGGTCAGATGTATGAATGTTCTGTTAACCAGCCTGTTGCTGCTCTCCCTGCACTTGGAGCTGAAATGCTAATTTCAGGATACCCACTAGAGCTGATGGATGGGGATGAATCACATGTACCCCTTATTTGGGTACAAGCTGTCCTGAAGAGTCTCATTGATAAGCTTGGGGACAAAAAGGTGTATGTGTTGTCTATCTTGGGGCTCCAAAGCTCAGGTAAATCAACCTTGCTGAATACCATGTTTGGTCTTCAGTTCACTGTAAGTGCAGGGAGGTGTACGCGCGGTGCTTTTATGCAGATGATAAAGGTGGATGAGAAAATCAGAGAGGAGTTTGGCTTTGATTTTTTACTGGTTGTTGACACCGAAGGTCTTCGCTCTCCAGAGCTCAGCACTAAAACATCCCTGAATCATGATAATGAACTTGCCACCTTCATCATTGGAGTTGGTGACATGACTGTCATCAACATCATGGGAGAAAATCCATCGGAGATGCATGAGATCCTACAGATTTGTGTGCAGGCTTTCTTAAGGATGAAACGGGTTGAAATCAAACCAAGCTGCATATTTGTGCACCAGAATGTAGCAGAAGCATCAGCTGGTGATAAAAACATGGAGGGGAGGAGGCGCCTTCAGGAGAAGCTGGATGAAATGGCTCAGACTGCAGCAAAGGAGGAGGGTATTGACGATGTTTACAGGTTCGGTGATGTCATACAGTTTGATTTGGAATCTCAAGTGTTTTACTTTAAAAATCTCCTGGAGGGGGATCCACCTATGGCTCCCCCAAATCCATCCTACAGCCAGAATGTTCAGGACCTGAAATCTAAGCTGCTTTCAGTGGCAAGGTGGCACACAGGTTTTCGATTCCCATCATTGTCACAATTCAGACTGCGAGTTCATGACCTCTGGAATGCACTTCTGCAGGAAAATTTTGTTTTCAGCTTCAGAAATACATTGGAAATTATGGTGTACAGCAGCTTGGAAGAGAAGTATGGTCAATGGTCATGGAAGTTAAGGAAATGTTCATTGGAAACACAGACCAAGTTGGAAAACCAAATTGGAAGCAACAACATTTCGGATGTCAATACCACAGATCTGATTTCTGCCTTTGATGAAGTTTATACTGGATTAAAAAGGGAGATTGAAGCACATTTCAAAGAAGACAAACATGCTGAAATCCTCATTAAATGGAAAGGGAATGTTGAAAACCGACTTGAGAGCCTGAAGAATGAGCTCATTGAAGAAACCCATAAACAATGCAAAATGCTAACTGAAGTTAAGAGAGGTATGTCAGAACTAGATCAGAAAAAATCACTTTATGAAAAAAATCTGATGCAAAAAAGCAAAACCATGGCAACTTCTTTGAAGTTGAAGGACAAGAGGCTCACTGATAAACAAGTGGAGGAAGCATTCAATTCACTCTGGGTTGAGTGGGTAGCTGAAATAGCAAAAGATCAGCTGCCTGACAAGCCAGTGCATATAAAAGCTACAGTGGAAGGGATTCTGTGCTCTCGCTTCCAAAAACAGGCAGATATCATGAACAAGATTAAAATAATATCTGAAAAAGGAACGTTTGAATTTACAAAGAAAAAACATATCAGCCAATCTTCCATGGCAGCAAAATGGGAAAGTTTTAAAGAAACATTTGGAAAGGGGATTCTCCAGGAGTTTGCTGAAAAACTCCACCGAAATGTGAATCACATGGTTGATGAATACATTAGGAAAAAAGAAATGGAAAAGACAGATTTCAATAACAATTTCATATTTGAAATACTAGGTAATGTTGAAAGACATATTCAGGAATGTGAGCGCAATGAAAATGTGAAATTCACATATGAATACAGAGTTGACTTGTCAGTTCTTGTTTGCCATGGTTCTGTCCAGAGGTTTCAAAAAATGCACGAGTCATTCAAGAAAGCTAACAACCCAGTAACCTACCTGCAAAGTAAAAGGGAACAGTACTTCCAGATGTTCCAAAACTATTGCAAAGGAGCCAACTCAGTGAGAATTTTTTCTGAATTTTTATTCAAAAACATTCTGCCTGCAGTTGAAGAGGCAATATACAATAAAACTAAGGTGCAAATTGCTGATGATATGAAATGCAACAAACCAGCAATCAGTGGCAACAGATGCAACCTTGAAAATCATATACTGAGACATCTTGCCATTCAGAAGAAATTTGAGTTCTACGACGAATACATTCACAACCCAAAGTCGTATTTTAAAACGTTTATTGGTGAACATGTGGAAACATTTTGCGGAAACTACAAAGAATTGCAGGTGATGCTTCGTGAAAACCTAAAAGAAATTAAACTGCACATTTTACGCACCAGCAAAGAGGCATCTGATGAAGTGAACCTGAAGAACGGCAATGCATCCATGTGGCTCGATCATTTCTGTACAAAACTTGGGGACCACATGGTCATAAACAGGCAGAGTCTGACAAGCATTCAGGATGAAGACATTAGTGACACAGAGTTTCTGAAAGAGATGATGGCCAAGTATCTTGAACAGGGGGTTAAAAGTGAAAATATGGAAAAGGTTGATGCATCTTCTCAGCATTTATGCCTCTTAAAGGAGAAAACAACAGAGATTCTTTTTAATCAGCTTGAAGGATGTTGGGCTCAGTGCCCTTTCTGCAAGGCCATCTGCACAAATACTATAACTAACCATAGTGGTGACCACAGGGTTCAGTTTCACCGGTCCGCTGCTATAGGTCACTTTTGTTATCATGAAACAGATGAATTTTCAATTGATTTCTGCACTACCAAGGTAAGCAGTGATAGTTCATTCAGGAGTCGTTCCAGTGGAAACTGGATCCCCTATAAATCCTACAGAGATGCTGGTGACCCTTATGATAAGTGGAGCATCACCGCAGATGGGAGCACACAGGGTTACTGGAAATGGTTTGTTTGCAGGTTTCAGAAGGAATGGGAGGATAGATGTGAACTAAAATTTAAAGGCAGAGGTGTGATTCCTGACAGCTGGAGAGAAATTACAGAGGAATCAGTGCTGGAGGAATTAAACATAAGAGACTAAAACTACTGCAGTGAGTAGTGTTTTAGTTATAGACATCATGGGGTAAAGAAACTTAAACAAAAGTCTATGGACAAGAGCAAACCTTACTTTGATTTAATGTTAATTCTGCCAGTTTGTGTTTTTAAGATAAGTATCTATAAATCTAATTATCATAAAATATCTGAATGTACCTATTATAGTTAGTGAAATGAAAATGTTTTAGACAAATTATCTTCTATTTTCTGTTAATTCTTGTGCCAAGGAAAAACATCCTTATTACTGCTCTCATTGTATTTGATCTTTAATTAGATTGATCTTTTTTATTTGATGACATATATTACTACTTACACTGCTTGACATCATGTGTAGCTCCTACCATGTCTGTGTGTTCCATCTGCGTTTGCAGTGAAATTAAATATAGTTGCAAGTTGTATTAATATTGCTGTTATGGAAAACCCTGTAGTCTAATAAAAGTATTTCTGTCTTGCCCATACCCTGTGTAATATGGTTCTCTGTCAAGACCATAATTTTCAGAGGGAGTCATTTTCATGAATATTTCCATACATTCAGTACACACAGCAGTCACTCACACACAGCAGTCACACACACACAGCAGTCACTCACACATGCACACCTATGGGCAATTTGGCGGCTCCAATTAACCTCACTATGTTTTTGGGCTGTGTATGTGGGGAGCTGGTTTTCTCTAACTCATTTTATGTATATTAGCACAGGAGAGAAAACTGGTTAATCACTGGGTATTCTAACTCTTCAAATATTCCCTTCTATTGAAAGTCAAGATTCAACATACAAAGAAATCTAAGTGTAATAGAGGTGTATAAAGAATATACTTGACAGATAATAATGCATTTCCCTTTCAGTGTCAAACCTCAGTGTCAAAGTCGCAAGCTTCAGTATAACACAGTGAATACAACATTTCTAAAAATTTGAAAACATTTCTAATGTTAATTATTTGGCTATTACAGTTTTTAACAAAATAAAACCAAGGAATATGAGCCTTCATCATAACATAGGACTTTTAATGATCATATAATAGTTTTTCTCAGTCACTTTGGTGCATTTCTCAGATCAGAAATGAAATTCTGATAACTACTTGTACATCCTCCACATCATCGAGTCACTTGTGCACATCATACATGCAAAGTCTCATTGTTTAGGTCAAACTGCAAATGCTTTGGCACAGTCATGCAAATGATTATATACAATCATATGCTGATTCCTACATTATCAGTCGTTTATGTCATGTTGGTCAAAATGTATTAAACTGGTTCTCTGCTAAATAGTCTTACCCCCCAAAACATCTAGGCATTTGATCATTGTACAAGTCATTACATGCAAAATGGTTGAACAAGTTGTCATAATCATATGTGAAGCATATTCTATATACCCCTCTATTACACTTAGATTACAGTTTTTCTCAGTTGCTTTGGTGTATTTCTCACAACAGACTTAACATTTGCATAACATCGAATGCATTTCTCAAAACACTTAGTGCGAATGGCAAAATATCATGGATGACCAGCAAAAGCAGGTATCCTCTTCAAAATACTTAGTCCATGCCTCAAAAGCAAGTATTTATATCATTGAATATGTCAGTGCCATCAAAATCCCAAGTCCATGAATCATCGTCCATGGACATGTGAGCCAAAATATAAAGTCATGTTATCAATATAAAACTGGCACAATATAAACATTTTCTGACACAAAACATCTGAATGACAAGGGCAGGAAACATAAAAATAAAGCGGGAGATTGATTCAAGAAGAATATTTTATTGATTGCACTGGTATATGGTGACATACCATGCACTGCGATTGCAGTCTAGCAAAAAAATGCATTTCAATGTGTAGGATCACGCAGGCCCCACAGCCAGTATTTTATGGCCGCTGAGGGAGTGAGTCGGCCATGCCAAGATCTCCCTCCGTACCTCTTTGACCCAGGGCCCCTCTCCAGGAAGCCGAAGCCCGCATTCCAATGTTTATGGCCCTCAAACGGAGGACCCAGATAGTGGAAAGGGGGGGGGAGATCCTGCATCTCTCTGGAGTGGGACAAAGCTAAAATCATATGCCATCTATTGTGTATTTGATTGTGTGTTATCCTCACTATTAGTTGGCATCATTACTGTAAACTTGGTGGATGTGTATGTGTCAGTCACAATTGTCTTTTATTTTTCTTATGAATGTCCCATTGTATCTTTGCCACTTGGACAATTATATACATATATATATATATATATATAAATAGGCACAGATAGGTAAACACTGGGGTTATCCAACCACGTGCTCACACCTCTCTCAGAGAATAGGGGAAATGAGTTTAAGTGGTGTAACCAAGTAGGTAGAAATGTTTGAGCACATAGTTATTTAGTTAATAGAACTAAGGAAGGCCCCCACCCCTCACCAAAAGGGGGGGGGAAGGGGTGGAAATGCGGTTGCTTATCTATGCCTTACAGTCGTAAATCAGAGATTCGCGCTCTTTTCCTGCCTCCCTTTGTCTGAAAGAGACTATGCAATGTATGTGAAAACTTGTGTACTGAACCCCTTTTTAATAGCCCGATTTGCTACATTTTATAATTTGGCAATGTATAATCAACCCTGTTCTTTTACTGAAGTAAAGAAAGTTACCCAAGCCATCCTTAATTAGGACACACTGTATGCAATGGGGTACAGCTTCAGTAAAATATACCTGAACTTGTCACAGCTGTGAGGTATGCCACCTAGCCATGTATTCTGTACATTGATGGCAATAATAAGCATGCACCTCATAAGAGGAATTATAAATTAATCAATGAAAATTAGCAAAGGTTTGGATCAAAGGTGGAATATCATGTTTGGTATCAATGTCATCCTAAATTATGTCCGAATATGAATCCGGGGACGGATTATTACACAATTGAACCTATCCAAAGCTAAATTACTTAATTAAAATCAGCACAAAAGTTGGCCAAAGACCACCATAAATCTATGGGGACATTCGGGGAGCCTGCAACCGGCCCCTCGGATCCAGGTACCAATTCTCATTGGGTATGAGTTGGACCCTGGGTCATGAATATTCATGGGACCCATGGGGCATAAAAACCTCACACCCAGAGAATCTGGAGGAGGAGGAGGAGGAGAAAAAGTCATCGAAAAACGTCATCGAAAAAGGAGAAGAAAACGTAAAGCCTCCAATCCAAGACTGCGGGAGAAACTACGCGCGGAGAAGATTAAATCTACCATCGAAACTACGAAGCCTCTTCGCCGCGAGTTTCAACAAAAGACAAAGCTGATCCCCGCTGCAATCACGTAAAGTCACCGACAACTCTCTAATAAGCAACTAGTACCGACTGATCTACGCCGAAATCTGGGTTGCCTGTTTAGATCCTAGGCTTGCCGTTGCAGAACAGTATTTAATCAAAGCTTATCACTGTTTCCTACTGTAAATCCATTTTCCGTAATTTCGTTATTGTGTTTGTATGTATTATGTTTAATGTTTGTCCTGTTTTAGTGTAGTATTAGAATAAACGCATGCTGTTCACATTTTAAATCTCCCTCTCTGTGCTTACAATAAGTCACTTTATTGGTCTGAATCCCGTTACTGAGCTTTGAAGTCCCACTCGCGTCCTCAAGTATCGCGAGACTCTCTCTTTGGCCAAGAGCTGAGTCGCTAGGTTACAGAAAGAAGCTAACCCGGTGGACGGGCAGCTATCTTAGACTGAGTAGTGATACCAACGAATGAATTCCATTCACATTCTGGACTTAAATCATCCAGATCTTTACCAAGTGGGACTAATATAAAGACTGTGATATCGGAACAACAACTCAAACCTAATATTCCCTATTTAATTGTGTATGAATTAATAATTAATTAATTCATAATCAATTCCCCTGAACATTGGTGGGAAACCATCCCCATTTGAGCTGTTCAATTCCTACATAATTGGTGGAGAATAGCGGGTACCGATTTAAACTTATTGTGAGCACAAAATTTAAACTTTTACAAGCAGACAGTCGAATAGGCATTACTGTTAACGGATTGCATTGGTTGACGATTGAGCGAACCGCAGTCAAAGGCATCAGAACGGAACTACGCGGGTTCCCTACTGTGCCTCACTAGTAATAGATTGTTTAAATTTTGCGTTTTATTTAAGCATTTTATTTTAGGTTTCGTTTTCTTAACTGCAGTAAACGCTTATCCTATATCTGACGAGATTCTCAGGTATAGTGCGTTGTTTCCAGGATAGATTCGGACGAGGTTCTCCGTCTCTAACATCCTGCCAGAGATCTCTAAATTAGCCAATAGGAATTTTTGTTACGAGGATCTAACCTGAATTCCATTGTGCTTAGACTCCCTGAGTTAAGACCGATAGCGTAGCTAACTATCCTCTTACTCACACGTTTGTGCCTGCTTTAGAGAAGAGCAAGCTTAACGCCACCACGGGCAAATAGCCGGAGGGTGTGTGTGTTATTTAACGGGAGTCTGGTGCAGAAAACCCGCCGTGGTATAAGCACCATTCGCGACGTGACGCGACAGCACACTCGCTGCTTGGATCCGTCGCCAAAAGACAAGCGCCGCCTTGCTGTCGTAGTAAGGTTCAGAGGTCTTAAGCCGCGCACCGCGCAGACCATAGTGTGCTTGCATTAAAGGTCGATTTTCTAGCATTGGCAAACCAGCATTGTCTAGCGATCGCCTCGATTACGAGTGCCGTCCACGAACGCCACCGTAATCACATCTGGGTCGGATAAGGCCGCAGGCCTGCCCCGACGCCACTGCAGGGGTCACAAACGCCTCCCACCGAGGGAGTAAAACCCCATAGAGCCTCTAGTGGGCCGGCCTGGAAGTACCACGCCATTTTGGATTGCGCCTCTAGGCGTCAACCATAGAAGTACAACGCCATTTTGGATCGCGCCTCTAGGGGTCAACCATAGGAGTGCTACGCCATTTAAATTGCGCCTCTAGTGGTCAGCTCCGAAAACACTGAATTGGATCCAAAGGCATTGTACTCTGAGCAGAGGTCAACCATAGGACTACTTTTATGTAACTTGGTGGCATCTAATTAGTTAATTGTTACACAATCAACTTGTGTTTATGATAAATTAATTAGAATCTCATTTGATTTAATTTGACTTTTCCTTTCCCTGTTTCATTTTAATTTGGGCTTTTCACATTTTATGATTTTAATTGCTCCCTTCCCCCACACAAGGACTTATGCAAGGGTTTGAATTAAATACATAAAATCAATAATAATAAATCAGTTACTTGCCCTACCACCTCAGGCAGCGGTTGGGGTTCTGAGTGTGATCAGTCAAGCTTTTCCGGTACTGGGTGTTTACCATCCGCTCTAATTGGTGGAGCTTGTCCGGGTTGCTGCTGTCACTGCTTGCGATCTTACAGTTTGTCAGAACTGAAAGGGAAGTTCTCAGCAATTGGATGCCCAAAAGCGCGCCAGCTGGGCTGCACCCACTGACTCATTAAGGGCAAGGTTGGCAGGTATCTCGGGAGGTCATTACAAGTTTGAGCAGGACCTCGTCTAGGGCAAAGTTCAGGAGAACAGCCCTAGCTTGGACTCTCAATCGGTTGGGTGACACCCGAGTGCCGTTGCGCCGTCTCTTGTTCGAGTCAGGGCCAGGCAGTGCGCCCAATAAGCTGAGCCCCACCTGGGTTGTCTCAGTTGTGCGTACAGAACACGCCCTTTCCAAGTTGACATTGCTGGGGATCGGGGGAGTGGGAGCCGGGCTCGGGCCTGCTTGGCTAAGATTGAGCTGTGGGACGTGCCTGGTCCGGGAGAGACACCTGACAGCATTCAAACCCCTCCACTCCAGTAAATAGCTTAACACCGCGACACACCGCATAAAGGCAAGCAGAACAGAACCTGCCAATTTTCCCTCTTCTGGTTGAATCTGATCTGCAACAGCAAGCCAGGTTTTGAACGCGGTCCCACTGCTATTGCTGCTGGAAATTCTCCTTGTTCCCCCAACTTCCCTTCTTTCTCTTGACAGCCCATCAGTAGTCACACACACAGCCGGTGGTGTGACTCCTTCCAGACTTAGCTGTCGTTTCTTCTTCCTACCACAGACGCTCACAGGGAACAACTTTTCTTCATTTATTTTGTCTGGGTAACCAGTTCGTGGTTCAATACACCCGCCCTGTTACCCATTGACGGGCCCTAGTCCTATTTGTTTTCTTTTACTTTCTTTGATTTGTCGCCTCAGTTTCAGGTAGCAGGCCACCCGCCTAGCCCATACCCGTCTGAGAGCAACAGACCTCTAGTGTCACCCTTCAGTTAATCAAGTCACTATGGCCCACAGAGAAAGCCCCCTGGACCAATGGAAAGCCTTAGGCACCTGGCTGGACGTCATGACTGGCGATTTCCTGCCCGGTCACACGGAGCTCATACAGGGAAAAGGCATGGACCAAATTGATGAGGACATTGCTGAACTCATGGCCACGCCCCCTACTCAGAAGCCCGGGAGCAAAGAGCTAACCAAAGTACTCGGCTCCCTAGCACACAAGCTTCTAGCCAGGCTGATGATGGGTGAAGAAGAAACATCCCGCCTCCAGGAACAGGTGCAAATCCTCGAGCAACGGGATGGAGACACCCGAAGACTACTGGCCGAGAGTCATCAAGATGCTATCCAAGCACAAGATCGCATCGAGAAGTTGGAGCAAGAACTCCAGCAAAAGAGGACCCCATCCCCAGAGGGGGAGGAGACCATAGAAGATGACACACATAAACTCACTGAAGAGCTTCAACAGGCCTTGGAAGAGCTCCGAGTTCAGGCTGATCAACGAGAACAGAAAGCCAAAGCCACCCGAGAGGACCTCACGGCCAAACTCAACCAGGTTGAAACCCTGTTGGATAGAGCCCACAAAGAGCTCCAGGAAAGGAACAACCGAATCCAAACCCTGGAGGACCATCGGGGAGAAGCCCAAAGGCAAGTTCGCGAGCTCAGGCACCAGGTGACGGACCTCCGAGAACAGCTCAGTGACGCTAAGAGGAAGCACCAGGCTGATGCTACGGAACTTGACCAGTTGAGCCAAGAACTCGAATGGGCCCGCGCAACAAAGGCAGAATATGAAATGCCGTACAACCCAGCGAGAGCACCAGGGTCCCCTCCTGCCACACGGCCACCCCGAAAGCAGTTGTACTCGGCCCCCATAACTACTCACAGGGTGGAATCTCCACCCCACCTATCCAGCAACTTCAAGGAACCAAGCGCCTGGAGGGCCCATTTCAAGGAAGACTCCCCAGACAGCACGAGCCTACCAAGACCAGTCCCTCACCGCTACAGACTCACCACCAAGGAGCTGGATAAGGTAGCCCGGAACGTGAACAAGTTCACCCCTGACCCTACGGGCGGCCACGACATACATGCCTACTTACAAGATGTTGACTTCCACCTCCAAAGGCTGGACAATGTGACCCATGAAGATAGACTCTACCTCATCAGGATCACCTCCAGCCTAGAGGTCCGCAGCTTCTTGGATCGACAGCCAGATCAAGTCAAGATGGACCCCAAGCTGCTACATGAAGCACTGACTCGAGAATTCTCTGATCCAGAGTCAGAACAAGGTCTTACTACGGCACTCGACGTCAGACAGAGTAGACAGGAAACGTCCCAAGTCTACTACAACCGCTTACGGCGAGCCTACTTCGGGTCCAAAAATGAGCCAGGCATGGAAGAAGATGTAAACTTCAAGATTCTCTTCCTCCGGAATCTCCATCCCACCGTGAATCATCACATCGGGCTCATGGCGTGCCCCCACACCATGACCAGCCAGCGGCTGCGAGACTTGGCAATCAAGGCCTATAACAAGCAACGAGCAGCAACAACAGAGAAACCACCCAAGGCTACCACAGTGCTGAACCTGGTGACGCAAGACCCCAGCCTACCCTTAGAAGGTGGCCACTCTCAACCCCCTGGTCCAACCCGTAACCACGGTTGGAAGGCCACGGGCCCCAGAGAGCGATACCCCAGCTCACGCCCTCAGCAGGCAAAGTCCCAGCCAGGTCAGTGGGAGAAACGACGCCACCTTAACAAGGGCAAGCCACAAGCACGGGATTCGTGGAACAAGACGGAAGACCGGCGTCCTAACTCCGGCTCTCCCCCGAGACCGCGAAGAACCCTACCACGGAACCAGTCCGATGGAACAAGGGATTTGGAACGGGATGCAAAGCCGGAACCGTCCAAGAAAGAGGAGGAGTCCGCCTTGCTTCAAATGCTGCGCGACTTCTTCGAACAGAATCCTCCCAAGAGTCCCAGGAATTTTCGAGAGAAAGATTCCAAGTGACTAGGACGAGAGGGCCAGCCGTCACCTGAACCCGCACCTGACCATACCCGTGAATTGCCCTGGCCTTCAACCCCAGGCAACATTCGAACCCCACCGGTCATTCCTATCATAACCAGGGAAGAAGCCCTGGCTCCAACAGAAAAACCTGCGGACTCACACCTCGTTGTCACAATTGATGTTGCTGCCCCCACCACAGAACCCGACCAGGGAGATGAGCCCTCGCCTGTGCCTGACAGCGTTGTTCTTGTGGTGTGTCGTGATTCGGAACACCAACCCGACGATGGCAACACCTTGCCAATCTCCGTCCAGGCCCCTGCACCGCGATTCCTGGGGGACTTGGTGGAAAGGGGGGTTGCCAAGAAGCTGTATCTATCCCTCACCCTAGAGGATGTGATCACCTTGGAGGCCCTCATCGACACGGCAGCAGACATCACGCTCATGTCTACCAGCCTCTTCCTACAGGTGCAACACCTAGCGGCTTGGGAGAACAAAACCCTCCAGCCCAAGAAGTGCTCCCTGGACGTGCAGGCTTATTCACCAATAGGCACCAGGATCGAACACATGATGCCACTCAACTTGTCCATCGGCCCAATGAACGTGATGCACCCCATATACATTTCCCAACTCGAATCCATCCCTCTCCTCATTGGAAAAGACCTCCTGAACCGGTTTGAGCCACTGCTGGACCTGCAGCGCTTAAAAATCTGGGCTCAGGTCCGAGAACCACTGCCCTTACCGGCATCCAACACCGTCATGGGAGAATGCCAAACCCTGGCTGTCTCCCCAGACTTCACTCCGCACCAAGGAAAAGACTCCCCTCCAGATCAGCGTCTCAACGCAGGAGACCCATACCAGCGACATGACTCCTTCCTGTGCAGCCTGGATCCTACGCCGGGACCCTATCGTCCCAAGGTCAGGGACGGCATTCGGCTCCAAGGCATGGAAGTCATGGACGTGGTGATGACTTTGGGGGTGGAAAAATCCGCTATTAGCCAGAAACTGTACGAGGAACTAAGGCAAAGAGACGTTCCCGTGCCACATGCCAGTAAAGCCTCGAGGTTCCCGCTGAGCACGGACCCGGAGTCCACTGTCTCAGCCACAGGCATCTGTGCCCTGGACCTCATCTGGAACCAGCGATCTCTGAGGCATTACTTCACGATCATCCCAAGTCTTCCACACTCGGTCCACATTGGTGCGGATCTACTGGTCAGAATGGCCATCCAAGTGGACACAATCAACAACGTCCTTTGGACCTCCCTACGGGGACAAATGCACCAATCCGAGGTGAACCTTGACAACCTCTGTTCAGGACAGACCATTCCGGAAGCATGCGCAATGGTCACCGAACGGACGGTGACACTCCCCGCATACAGGAAAGGCATCTCGATGCGCCTGAACATGCAGAAAGGCCAAACGCTAGGCCACTCCATGGCCTTTTTCCAGCCGTCCGCCCAAGCAACGGAATTGGGACTCACCCTGGAGGCCATGCCGCTCCTGGAGGTAACAGGTCGGACAGTATATGTGCTCGTCAATAACTGCACGGCAGCCGACATCACTGTACCCAGGGCAACCAGGGTAGGATGGCTCATCAGCCAACAGTTCCATGATTTTGACCTAGCACTTCCGGTGATTGGTCAGATCCCCACTAACTTGCTGACAGCCCAGCTGAACAGAGATCGGCTGGTCACAGCACCGACCGGCGCCATCGCCATTACTTCCACCGTACCGGTGACGAAGGAGGCGGTATGTAGAGTTGAACTCACAGATGAGCAACATCTCACAATTTGTGCCATAACCACAGACTCAGAAGCGGTCAAACCCCCAAATCAGTCGATGCCGAAGTCCACAGAGGAAATCAGTGAACCCTACACTGGATTTGAGGCGGAAGTACGGCAAATCCTCAAAGACGCCGACGCTATCGACTGTGATGAAGATCGCCAAAAGCTTCGTCAAGTCATCTATAAGTATAAGGACTTCTTCGCCAAAGATTCTCTGGACTGTGGACTCACGGACATTCACATGGTCCGCATCCCCACTCGACCAGGGGCCCCGCCAACATTCGTGAAGCAGTACAAGATACCCATCGCTTCATACGAGCCTGTGCAGGACATCGTCGATGCCATGTTGGAAAAGGGGGTCATCCGACCATGCAACAGCACATACTCAGCCCCCATCTGGCCAGTTCTCAAACCGAATGGGAAATGGCGCCCCACCATCGACTACAGGAAACTGAACCAGCAAGTGCCTCTGTCCCGTTGGCCCATGACACAGCTGGAACAAGACCTCCCCAGAGTCGGGGGTGCCAGAATCTTCTCCACTATGGATGTGGCCTCAGGATTCTGGACCATCCCAGTGCACCCTGAAGACCAACATAAGCTGGCATTCACCTTTGCCAACAGACAATACACCTTCACCAGGTGCCCCTTTGGTTATGCCAACTCGCCGGCTGAGTTCAACATTTTCCTGAACAAGGCACTGCCTGACGCAAGAGCTCGAGGAAACCTTGTCTATGTGGATGACATTCTGGTCCGAAGCACCACAATGGACGCTCATCTGCTTGAACTTGACCATGTTTTAGGACAACTGGCTACAGCAGGTGCTAAAATTGCCCTCCACAAAGGCCAGTGGTGCAAAACCAAGGTCAATTATGTTGGCCTGTTGGTGGGCCCAAACGGTGTTGAGCCCCAGTCCAGCCGCACCCAGGCCATCCAGAACATCAAGGCGCCCTCTAACCTGTCAGAATTGCGCAGTTTCCTAGGGGTGTGCAACTACTCCAGACAGTTTATCGAAAACTACGCGGACGTTGCCAGACCACTGACCACCCTTCTGAAGAAGGATATCCCATTTCAGTGGACCACAGAACAAGAAGAGGCCATGACAGAACTGAAACGGCTTTTGTGCTCAGCACCCTGCCTGGCTTACCCAAACCCGGACAAGGAGTTCCACTTGGAAGCAGGCTTCTCGAAGGACTGTCTGAGCGCAGGGTTGTATCAAGTCTATGACCAAGACAGGCGTGTAGTTGCCTATGCCAGCAAAACCCTTCTGGCACCAGAACGCAAGTATTCCGATTGTGAAAAGGCACTACTCTGCACCGTTTGGGCAATGACGCATTTCTCCAACTACATTGGGGGACAGAAGACCATCATTGAAACTAACCATCAACCTGTCACGTTCCTCAACAGCCAGCGCATCAGAGATGGGGTGGTCACTAATTCACGCATAGCCACCTGGCTGATGACACTCCAGGGCCGTGACATCGACATCCGGTATGCCCAAACCCAAAAGCTACCCCTTGGGACAGGACTAGCTAGCTGCCAAAACTGCTCTCAGGATGAACCATCAGCAATCAGTGTCCCTGACCCACAGACGGTGATGGAGCCATCTCACCATCACTACTTTGATGAGAACGTCTGTAAGGACATGGCCACCGTTTATGTGGACGGGTGTGCTTTCAACCATCAAGGAAACCTGAAAGCCGGGGCAGGTCTCACATGGCTCCGAGACGATCCACTCCCACCACAGCAGTTCAAGCTGGGCCCCCGCACGTCACAGTATGCGGAACTAGCAGCGATTTTGATTGCCTTGGAATTGGCTGCCAAACAGGGCATAAAGGATGTGCTGATCTGCACGGACTCCAACTATGCACGACTCAGCTTCCTATGCCATCTCCCTCACTGGCAGCAGAATGGCTTCAAGACATCAGGTAACAAGCCAGTCAAACACCAGGAACTGCTGCAGACGTGTGACGCACTAATAACGTCGCACGACATGCACATTTATTGGAAAAAGGTCCGTGGTCACTCCAGACTCCCAGGCCTGGACAAGACCTACAATGACCAAACAGATGCACTCGCCAAAGCTGGAGCGTTGAACGGAGACCCGTGGGAGTTTCAAGCCCCCCCACCCAACCCTGCTGTGCATGCCATCACTCGCCGCCAAGCTCGTGAGCTGGCCTTGGCTCCAGCATCTTCCTTCCTGGACCTCGGCCCTCAGCTTACTGACTCAGACGTTGTCTCCCTCCAATCTGCTGATGCTGTGCTCAGCAAGATCTCCGATCACCTCCGCGACCCCGCCACCAACCCGATTTCGGCCACGGATCTCGACGCCTCCGCAGATCTCCGCGTCCTCATCCAACTCCTCGCCTTTCTGCGTCTGGTCAAGGGCGTACTTCTCTACGTCCCCAAGGATCACACTTCGCCAAGGCTCGTGGTCCCTCGGGACCAAAGGGGGGTGATGCTACTCTACGCCCATGACGCACCCTGCGCGGGACACCGCAATGCCAAAGCAACCTATCAAGCCCTCAATCAGGTAGCTTACTGGCCTAACATGCGGCAGGACGTGACAGAATACGTGAAAGGGTGTCTGGTTTGCTGCCAATTTCAGCCAGCAAACCCAAACCACAAGGCCCCTCTACAGCGCCGAGGAATCAACTTCCCGTGGTCAGATCTGCAGATCGACTGGGTAGGACCCCTGACGAGATCGACCCGGGGAAACAAGTATTTCCTGACTGTCACCTGCCAGTTCACCAAGTGGGTAGAATGCCTACCAGCACCCAATGACACAGCCCAGACAACGGCATACCTGCTCATGAACCATGTGTTCTCCAGATTTGGCCTCCCGCTGAAGGTCAACTCAGACCGAGGCACCCATTTCACTGCCGAAGTGATGAAGGACATCTGGAAACTTCTGGGCATCAAAGCACAGTTCCATATCAGCCACCACCCTATGGCATCCGGCCAAGTAGAACGGACCAACAGAACCGTAGTCGGTATGCTCAAGAAATACGTGGCATCAAATCAGAAGGACTGGGATGTAAAGCTACCGCTGGTACTCATGGCCATCAGGGCCACACCCCACAAGTCCACGGGAGTGTCACCCTTCGAACTAATGACAGGACGACAAATGACACTCCCTCTCCACCTCCTCTACCAAACAGGTGACCACAGCCTTGTCACAGCCTACACCACGCAGCAGTATCTGGACAGTCTGCACAAGCACCTAAGAGCTTCCTTCGCATTCGCCCAGCAGGAGTTGCAGAAGGCAGCAGAAGGCAGGAAAGCCTACTATGACCAGAAAACCTCACAGGAAGAACTCCAAGTGGGGGACAAAGTCTGGTACTACAACTTCGTGCAGCCGAGCAGTCGGAATTCCACACAACGACTCTCCAGGAAACTCCTGCCACGCTGGTCAGGACCGCATGAAATCGTGGACAAACTGTCCCCTGTAGCTTACCGTATTAAAATGAGCCGGGGCACTCCAGAAACATGCCTCAAGTGGGTTCACCGAAACCAAATCAGGCAACACCGAACCCAAGGAAGGCTGGGAAGACCCACTGATCATTCCCCAGTGGACCGTGGTCAGGATCAAGCCAGCCGTTCCAAATAAACCACAGCCAACCTTCAACCTTAAATATGTCCCCAAGCTCAAAGGGACAAGGAAACTCAGATGAGTAGACTAAGGTGGTGAGCCTGACTACTGGTATCTGAGTGACATTAAGTTTTCTTTTTAACTATTTATTTCATTTGGTTGTTGTTTTTGGTAAGGACCTGGGGTGGCTCACGCGTGCCCGGGAAATTACTGAAGAGGATACGGTTATGCATTTTTATTTGTCCCGTTTATTTGATTTCGGTCGTTCCCTGGCTGAGTGTTAGGGTTTTCAAACTCTCTCTGTCCCCTCTGCACCGGTGTGCACAATCCTCTCACTATCCTACCCTCTTTCACTACTCCTTAACCCTACTCCACAAGCTCAGCCACTCGAGGCTCAGACCTAGCTCAGTGCCCCTCATAACACGACCTTTCATTGTCTACCCCCTGCCACTAGGAGGATGCTGACCCTGCTCCTGATGTTACTCTGGATGGGAAGAGCAAGGACCCAGTCTGAGACGGTTGTTCCTGGGCCTCCATCAGGCATCGTTTTGAGGGAACAACCGGGCCTATTGATTACCAACTGCCGTACCCACACGCAGAGGGTATTCGTCCGTCTCGACCCCTACGAGGTCTACCGAACCCATTACCCCAATGAAAAGCCCCAGGCTAGTTAGGCGGGTATCCAGTGGACTCAGGACGTCCTTCACCATGCTGCTGCGGACACTACCTATATGTTGCAGCAGTTACAAAAGATGACTGTAAATGGTAAATGGACTGCATTTATATAGCGCTTTTTACTACTCTTACAAGTACCAAAGCGCTTTACAGTTATGCCTCACATTCACCCATCCACACTCACATTCACACACCGGTGGCAAAGGCTGCCATGCAAGGCGCCAACCTGCTCACCGGGAGCAATTTGGGGTTCAGTGTCTTGTTCAAGGACACTTCGATGGGGTCAGGAGGACCCGGGGCTCGAACCTGCAACCCTCCGGTTGCCGAACGGTAGCACTACCTCCTGCACCACCATCGCCCCAAGCCGTGATCCAAGCCGAATTAAGCGGTTCCAATCCCCGCCCAAAGAGGTTCCTGGGGGCGCTGCTAGGGGCTGCCGCAGCTGTAAGCACCCTTTTTAATATTGGGTTTACCACAGTCAATGCCATAAATTTAGCCACCGTACGGCGTCACGTCAGCGAATTGCAGGACGAAATTCCCAAACCGAACCTCCAACTGAACAGGTTGGAGATCTCATCGAGGTAACTCCTCTGCCCCCCCCCGCAGGGATACTACCAATAGCGGGGACCCTTAGGCAACGCTCGAGAGCCGCAATCCCTGACCGCCATAAACCGGTGTTGTCCCCACTCACTCATGTCTCCAAAGCCTGATGCCAACGGTCGACTCCCTTCTACCATACTACCCAGGCTGTCAAAAGGATGGGAAGTTTCTGTGTCGTGTCTTGTGATGGTGATCCCTTTTAGCTCTTTGTCGCCTGAATGATGGCAGTGCCATAATCAGCCGAAAGGGGGGATATGTAGGATCACGCAGGCCCCACAGCCAGTATTTTATGGCCGCTGAGGGAGTGAGTCGGCCATGCCAAGATCTCCCTCCGTACCTCTTTGACCCAGGGCCCCTCTCCAGGAAGCCGAAGCCCGCATTCCAATGTTTATGGCCCTCAAACGGAGGACCCAGATAGTGGAAAGGGGGGGGGAGATCCTGCATCTCTCTGGAGTGGGACAAAGCTAAAATCATATGCCATCTATTGTGTATTTGATTGTGTGTTATCCTCACTATTAGTTGGCATCATTACTGTAAACTTGGTGGATGTGTATGTGTCAGTCACAATTGTCTTTTATTTTTCTTATGAATGTCCCATTGTATCTTTGCCACTTGGACAATTATATACATATATATATATATATATATAAATAGGCACAGATAGGTAAACACTGGGGTTATCCAACCACGTGCTCACACCTCTCTCAGAGAATAGGGGAAATGAGTTTAAGTGGTGTAACCAAGTAGGTAGAAATGTTTGAGCACATAGTTATTTAGTTAATAGAACTAAGGAAGGCCCCCACCCCTCACCAAAAGGGGGGGGGAAGGGGTGGAAATGCGGTTGCTTATCTATGCCTTACAGTCGTAAATCAGAGATTCGCGCTCTTTTCCTGCCTCCCTTTGTCTGAAAGAGACTATGCAATGTATGTGAAAACTTGTGTACTGAACCCCTTTTTAATAGCCCGATTTGCTACATTTTATAATTTGGCAATGTATAATCAACCCTGTTCTTTTACTGAAGTAAAGAAAGTTACCCAAGCCATCCTTAATTAGGACACACTGTATGCAATGGGGTACAGCTTCAGTAAAATATACCTGAACTTGTCACAGCTGTGAGGTATGCCACCTAGCCATGTATTCTGTACATTGATGGCAATAATAAGCATGCACCTCATAAGAGGAATTATAAATTAATCAATGAAAATTAGCAAAGGTTTGGATCAAAGGTGGAATATCATGTTTGGTATCAATGTCATCCTAAATTATGTCCGAATATGAATCCGGGGACGGATTATTACACAATTGAACCTATCCAAAGCTAAATTACTTAATTAAAATCAGCACAAAAGTTGGCCAAAGACCACCATAAATCTATGGGGACATTCGGGGAGCCTGCAACCGGCCCCTCGGATCCAGGTACCAATTCTCATTGGGTATGAGTTGGACCCTGGGTCATGAATATTCATGGGACCCATGGGGCATAAAAACCTCACACCCAGAGAATCTGGAGGAGGAGGAGGAGGAGAAAAAGTCATCGAAAAACGTCATCGAAAAAGGAGAAGAAAACGTAAAGCCTCCAATCCAAGACTGCGGGAGAAACTACGCGCGGAGAAGATTAAATCTACCATCGAAACTACGAAGCCTCTTCGCCGCGAGTTTCAACAAAAGACAAAGCTGATCCCCGCTGCAATCACGTAAACTCACCGACAACTCTCTAATAAGCAACTAGTACCGACTGATCTACGCCGAAATCTGGGTTGCCTGTTTAGATCCTAGGCTTGCCGTTGCAGAACAGTATTTAATCAAAGCTTATCACTGTTTCCTACTGTAAATCCATTTTCCGTAATTTCGTTATTGTGTTTGTATGTATTATGTTTAATGTTTGTCCTGTTTTAGTGTAGTATTAGAATAAACGCATGCTGTTCACATTTTAAATCTCCCTCTCTGTGCTTACAATAAGTCACTTTATTGGTCTGAATCCCGTTACTGAGCTTTGAAGTCCCACTCGCGTCCTCAAGTATCGCGAGACTCTCTCTTTGGCCAAGAGCTGAGTCGCTAGGTTACAGAAAGAAGCTAACCCGGTGGACGGGCAGCTATCTTAGACTGAGTAGTGATACCAACGAATGAATTCCATTCACATTCTGGACTTAAATCATCCAGATCTTTACCAAGTGGGACTAATATAAAGACTGTGATATCGGAACAACAACTCAAACCTAATATTCCCTATTTAATTGTGTATGAATTAATAATTAATTAATTCATAATCAATTCCCCTGAACATTGGTGGGAAACCATCCCCATTTGAGCTGTTCAATTCCTACAAATGCTTTATGCATAACATATGAAATGAAACAAAAAACAATTACAAAATCAAAAACGGGAACAATATATACAGACTGAAACTCTAAACGCTTTCTACAGTTGCAGGTGATCCTGTATATTGGGCCACATGTTCTCATCCACATCACTACGGATATCTTCCTTTGCAATGCAGCGTGGAAAGAACCTCCTAGAATGTCTTATCCAGCCTCTGCGGGTGCCTGCTGCTATATCCCCACACACAGCTTCCATGGCAGCAAGCAGTGTTATTTGTGTATGTGGGTTACGGTCATATACCTTCCACCTCCAAGCTGAGAAGAATTCTTCAGTTGGGTTGAGGAATGGAGAATATGGTGGTAGGAGTTCCATCAGCATCCTGGGGCGGTTGGCAACCCATTCGCTGATTGGGTTGGAGTGATGGAAACTCACATTACCACAAATGATCACATACTTTGGTACATTTTCCTGACCAATCTCCTTTTCAGGAATGAGATCCCTATAGAGGGTGTTCAAGAAGGTCAGCAGATGTTGGGTGTTGTATGGCCCCACAAGAGGGATGCGAGTGTGGACCCCATTGTCCGAAATAGCCGCACACATGGTGATGTTCCCACCCCAAAACCTGGCATATCAACAGTAGCTCTCTGTCCAATCAAATTACACCCATGTCTCCTTCCTTTGGCCAAGTTGAAGCCAGTCTCATCCATGTATATGAAAATGGTGCAGGAATCATTAGTATTGTGAATACATACCAAAAAAGTTTTGTAGAAACCTATAAGATACACTTGATAGCCAATGATATCTTGTTGAACACTTTTGACTGCAATGACTTACACAATGACAAAATGACAAGTTTGTCTGGAGTGTATGACTATGTAAAAGAGGGCTAGAACAAGGCATTTTGATCATAATGACATAAGCAACCACTGATGTATGATATAGCTGAGAATTGCACATAAGCATCTGCCTGAGTGTACTAAAGCAATTGCAAAATGACGAAAACAACCAGAAATTGCTGTTATGATCTGCACAACTGACTAGAGGTTGTGGGAATTGAACGAGCAGTTTCGAGAACTTCAATTCTGTTGTGAGAAATGCATCAAAGCAACTGAGAAAAACTGTATTACACTTAAATATTTTTTTTTCAGATGTGTCCTTCATTGATGACTTTCTCACAGTAGAATCTTCACTTTCATCAATAGAAGGGAATGTTTGAAGAGTTAGAATGACCAACGATCAACCAGTTTTCTAAAATAGCTCAGAGGTGAATCTCATGAACCTTCTGTTGGCAGCACATCTTGACAGAGCACAACACAGTGTTACAATTTGACAATGGAAGAACAACAAGGAAATGAACAGAGTCAACAGCCGGTAAGAAGAAGAGGAGTAAGGCTGCATGGTGGAAGGGTAGGGAGGCAAAACAGAGGATGAGGTAGAAGAGGCCAAGATCAGAGGCACGTTCCTGATGAATAAGGGCCACAATAGTGGACCATGTCCTCAGTCATGGCTTTACGATGGGAGCGGGGCTGATCGAAGGGTGCAGCCAAGTTGGGAGAACAACCATTTTCTCAATCATTCAAACATTTTGAAGAGAAAACAGATATGTAGTCCAACAATGTGCACTTACCATAATACTGTATACTTTCTGTAATGCTTCAAATGATACCATTCCTCTTGCATTTTATAATGTACAGTAGATATACTTCATACAGTTACATGCTGTACATATGATGTAGCGCACAAATGTATGCATACTTACAGAGTGTATACAGTTTATATGTATATAGTAAATATGTTTGTGTGTTACAGTATCTGTAGCTTTGTACTGTTGAAATTGATACATGCCATGCAGAATTTGATGACATACAAAATCTTAGCTATAGTTTACATTGGAAAATGTGCGCTGTTATATTGATAACATGACTAAGCATTTTGACCATCTTGTTTGTGAACAACGACAGAAGAACAAGTTCATTGACATAAATATTTTCTTTTGAGGGATAAATGTATGATTTTGTGAATCTTACAGGGTTTTCCAGGTAATCCATTATGTTGTGCTGTTTGTCCAAATTGTTTCAAGAAATGCACTTACTGCTTTGCAAATGTTAAGGGTGATTCGGGAAATGTACCCAAGCAACTGACAAAACCTGTAATAAAAAAACACAGCTGCATTTCTGCTGTTCTCCTCCAGGTGTCACTGTAAGCACTTTATATACAGTGATCACTTTGGAACCACATACTTACACCCTTAAAGAGTCTGTGCTAATTTGTTTTGATAAGGAATGCCAGAAAAATTATACAAGTAGACGCGTCTCCTATATTTCACAAAGATTAAGTACTTACTACTATGACTGATATCTTTGTAATTTCATTTTCCACCCATATATGGGTCATCAAATCTCTCTCTAACTAACTACTCCACACCTTGTAAGCTGAAGCAACTCGCTTGTGGTCCTCTGGTTTAAGCCTCTCCATCTCTTCTTTCTCTGTACACTGCAGATCACAGAGTACAGCACAGGGAAGCTAAACACTGAATCAACACTGATCCCAGACCTGCGGGGTAGAGAGCTGCACGGGGATGATATCTGTGCCCATCTCTGAGAAAATATAAACCACCCCTACCCTGCCCCCGCATGCACCAAAACCATCCTCACCCTGCTCCCACATGCACCAAAACCATCCTCACCCTGCCCCCGCATGCACCAAAACCATCCTCACCCTGCCCCCACACGCACCAAACTGTGAGGAATTTTGAGGCTGGGGGTCTCGTGTGGGTGTACAGCTCACAGAGGGAGAGAGGATGCTGCCTGAAACTGTACTGGCAGTGGGTGGGGCCCTGCAGAGTGCTGGAGAGGATGGGGGACGTAGCCTTTAACTTTAACTTTAATTCATTTATAAAACACGTTAAAACAACACAGTTAGCCAAAGTGCTGTACAAAGGCATAAGAAGAGAAATAGCAAATAAAACAATAAAACACTACAACAAAAAGCCAACATCTCAGAAAGATTTAAAAACCAAAGATAAAAAATGAGTTTTAAGAGAGGTCTTAAAGGCAGAAGTGGAGTCGGCCTACCTGATGTTCAAAGGCAATTCATTCTACAATTTTGGAGCAACAAAGTCTACCGGGTTCAGCTGCCCCTGCAGGGAAGGAAGGTGGCTTTGCAGAGGGACATTTTGGCTCCCTGTAGGGGGAGCTCTTCTCTATACATTCCTCAGACACGGACACTGCAGAGGGGGGTGTTGATCCTGCCTTTCCCGAGAGTCCAGTGCCGGGGGCTTCTGAAGCCCCAGGTTTACCTAAACTGGCAGATGGATTGCAGCAGCTGTCTAGTCTCTCTCTCCCTCTAGGTCACCAAGACCCTCATAACTGCTCTACTGCAGGGACCGATAGTAGAACACAGTGACCACAAAGGCGGAGAAGACCAGCCAGGGGGCTACAGGACTTAGTGTGTTCCCTCGAGGGCAAGGAACTTACACTGTAGTTTGCTGTATTCCCCTACCATGTTATATTCGCATATCTGTTTGTATTACGTCGACATCTTGTAAAGGGAGATTATAACTTTATTACCGCGGTTATTCACGTATATTTGCTTAATGCCCTCATTGTATTTTATGCAGACTCAGTTGTAATCCTTAGGCGCCATCTTTAGGTTAGATGGTGTAACTGTCGTAATTAAGTTCATGTTTAAGTAATGTTAAGTTATTGTACTTCCTTTGCTGTATTTATTCCAGACCCACACACACACACATACACACACACACACACTACGTCATACCCCTTATGGGCTGAAGGTTGTTCCAGCTACAGCTTATGTACTGAGAAGTATGATGGATCGGCCTGTACACTCCGTTTCATTGTTGTACTGCTAACTGCTGCTGAAGTGGAGTCGGCCTACCTGATGTTCAAAGGCAATTCATTCTACAATTTTGGAGCAACAAAGTCTACCGGGTTCAGCTGCCCCTGCAGGGAAGGAAGGTGGCTTTGCAGAGGGACATTTTGGCTCCCTGTAGGGGGAGCTCTTCTCTATACATTCCTCAGACACGGACACTGCAGAGGGGGGTGTTGATCCTGCCTTTCCCGAGAGTCCAGTGCCGGGGGCTTCTGAAGCCCCAGGTTTACCTAAACTGGCAGATGGATTGCAGCAGCTGTCTAGTCTCTCTCTCCCTCTAGGTCACCAAGACCCTCATAACTGCTCTACTGCAGGGACCGATAGTAGAACACAGTGACCACAAAGGCGGAGAAGACCAGCCAGGGGGCTACAGGACTTAGTGTGTTCCCTCGAGGGCAAGGAACTTACACTGTAGTTTGCTGTATTCCCCTACCATGTTATATTCGCATATCTGTTTGTATTACGTCGACATCTTGTAAAGGGAGATTATAACTTTATTACCGCGGTTATTCACGTATATTTGCTTAATGCCCTCATTGTATTTTATGCAGACTCAGTTGTAATCCTTAGGCGCCATCTTTAGGTTAGATGGTGTAACTGTCGTAATTAAGTTCATGTTTAAGTAATGTTAAGTTATTGTACTTCCTTTGCTGTATTTATTCCAGACCCACACACACACACATACACACACACACACACTACGTCATACCCCTTATGGGCTGAAGGTTGTTCCAGCTACAGCTTATGTACTGAGAAGTATGATGGATCGGCCTGTACACTCCGTTTCATTGTTGTACTGCTAACTGCTGCATCAAATGGGTAAATTGAATCAAAGACAATCTCCCCTGCCGTGATTACCCAGCTCTGACAGGTACGGTGCCTCAACCAGTGCACCCTCCTACGTCCCAACAAACCCTGTTATAGGTAAAATTAATGGTGAGAAAAGTTTTGAAATGATTTAACACGGTCTCATTTTTTACCTCACAAACACCTGCCATTTTATCAGGGATGTGTACACTATTTATATTAACTGTGTAATTCGATGACATTGACACATACTATTAGTTATTAGTAGCTGAAATCTCGGAGAGTGTGTGTGTATATATACATAAAACTGCACTCACAAATATACCTGCATACATATTCATGTTCCTGGGTCAAGCAAATAACTGAAGATGTATGGCCTGACTCCATCCATCAAATCCCGTACGTCTTTACAATCCTGACCGACTGTCCGCAGTGTTTCTACCTCAATTCAACTTCAGTTTAGTTTAAGTCCTCCTACAGTTCATGCCTGGTGTTAATATGTGGCCTTCTATAAGCTGTCAAGAGCAAGTAAAATAACTTCTTTATGCTGTAGACAGTTTTCAGTAATTTTTTGTGCTGAAGCTTGCAATGAGGTCCAGAAATCACAAATCTCATTCCATATGTGCATTTGATGGCTGGGTCCCCTCTTTTGATGCAGTGTAACTTCAACAATTCTGGGTGTGGCAATTTAAGGAAGAAATGTAGCAGTTAATGTCCTTTTTAATCAATGAGTGGAAACTCAAATTGCTTTTTGTAGGAAGGTCAGGCAGCTGCACTTCCCAGTCAACATATATGTACCCGCACATTTATTTACATGCTTTACATCCACTTACAAAATAAAGTTAGCCTCAACATTTTCCTGAACGGCACCATTTTCTGAACTTTGCATAAACTTATTTTTAGATAAATATCCACATACTTATTTGTTCTTTTTCTGGGGCAGAGTAAAGGTCTCTGTGATGCCAACTACTGGGAACAGCTCATACCAGAGTGTATCTGGCAAAACCGGCAGACTGTGGACATTAATATAATCGATTTGTGGCTTGGATGTGCATCATCATGTTGACATGTTATGTATAATCGAGTTCATATAACCAGGGCAGTACAGTGGCTATGTCTCTGTGTGTGTTTATGTGGCATTTGTGTTCTCCCATTGTTTGTGTTGGGATGTTTTTCTTGTAATAAAGAAACATCTCCTTACGTGAACAGTGTGTGGTTGTACAGTATGTATGAGTGAATGTCAGTGAGCCCTGTGACTGGTATCACACTCACGGTGTCTCACCACCACACTGTACTGGATAAGTGATTATGGACAATAGATGGATAATAATGATAAGGAAAAACATTGTTAATGTGTTGATAATTACATTATTTGTAAGAAAAGTTGCTGATGCTTATAAAAAATTAATTGAAATTTAACATTCATGTGATAGCAATTTTTGTATACTCATTCACCATCCACTATTACTGTATTGCAGATAATTTTATTACATCAAATGATTGTTTCCAATTTCAAGCTGAGATAGATTAAGGTTAAGACTTCTTCCACCCAACATAAATGCAATGGTAAATGATACAGTAAATTAAACAGCATCAGTCGAGACATGTATATATATAAAAAAAAACATTAAACCGCAAAAACAGAAAGATCATATTTCTTTCCTTTTCATTATAAATCAACATACATATAAATTAATTTGACAAAGTAACATTTTTATTTCACATTCTTGTGATTAATTACTGTAATTGCTAATATCTGCTTTCATAGAAAAACTTGTTTATTCTACAACAGCTTCATTCATGATTGCAAAGTTTGAAACTCGTTGGGTCTCATTCCTGAAATGTGGGCAGAACGAATTTGTTCGTAACCTGTTCATAGAGGGAAAATCCAGTATTTATCGATGTTTTAGTAAGGACCCGTCTGTCCGTAAAAACAAACGGATCTTATACATTCTCAGGACCAAGCGTAGTGCATATGTAGATAGTAAAAATCCATGTTTTTATTCTTAAACTTACAATTTTTCCACGTCCCTTCCAGGCTCCGTAGATAAAGGTTACGCTTCTTATAAGTTTTTTTTTTTTTTTCCTTTTTTTTGCTTTTGACATTTGGCAGATCCTGAGGACATGTGGCAGCACCACCTTATATGATAAGATTTGGGGCGTCGATGGGTGTGGATTACGGTAATGAACTGATGCGCACACTTGTATTTATTAGGGTTGCACAGTATATCATCGCGATGCACTCGCCATCATGTGGCGCATGCGGAATAATCATCAGGGCTTTATATGGGGAGCGCAAATTTTGGGCCGACGCCAGATTTTCGGTACTATACAGAAGCTTACTTACGCCCACAATTTCATAAGTAGATTAATAGTATGCCTACAATATTAATGATATGCGTATTGCGACACCCATAAGTAGCGATGTCGAAACAAAGCTTTCTGAAGCAATGAAGCTTCCTTTCCAAATGTCAGAAAACAGTTCATTACTCCAAGCCTCACTGCACGGTGCACGGTAGTGGCACCTGCTGGTCAAATTGTTGTCTTGTGGAGTTACTCATTGACAGCCTTCCCTAACTTATCTGTTAACTGTTATCGTGTTGGCGAGCAGATGTTTAGGACAGATGTGAGCTAGCTGTTAGTCCTCAACAACGTTACAAAAAGAAAGACTGATACAGAATGTAGAGTTTTTAACAAGACATCTAAGTATTTATCTCCTTAAGTCAAAGGTAAGGCTGTGTGCTTTGTGGAGTACAGATCGCTGTGTTTAAGGATTACAATTTGACTCGCCATTATGACACTAAACACGCTTAACAAACAAAACAGCAGTAGGACCTGTTACTTTTTAATTTAAAGTTAATTTAATGCTAGTCCTTGAAATACTGCAAAAACATGCACATTTTCAAGATCGTTTTTTTGAATGTTGATTAAATAGTGATAAAATATTCGCATTTTTATTATCCCTGCTCCATGTTTTCATTGCCAATTGTGACACCTACTCTTACAGCAGCAGCTTATAAAAACCTTACAATGTGCGGCTTTTTATAAAGAGGTCAAATTCATGTCGAGCAGAATTTAATTCAGGCTGTTGGTCAGGCTTGGCCCTCCAGAACAGTCCGTGTCTCATTTGGCCCCCTGGGAAAAATAATTGCCCACCCCTGGCTTATAGTGATCAGTGTCACCCAGACAGATGTGATCACTATAAGCGGTTTCCACTGTATCTTGGTAACTTAATGGGCTCCATCATAATTAGATAGTTTAAAGTGAATTGCGATTTTCACTTCACACATCGTTCTAAACCAGAAATTTGAATTAATCGATGAAATCAGTTTATCACCCGATTCTGCTTCAAATGATTGAATTCGCTGCAGGAATCCAGCTTTAGCTTCTGCCATTTCATTTTCAATCAGCAGATCAATGTATTCTGGTATAGAAAGTGGGTTGGGCTTTAAAGCGATTTCATTTAGTCGAGTTAAACTGTTCAGTGATTGCTCTGTCTCTCTCTATTCCTCTTGTGTCACCAAAACCTGGGGTGTCAATGATAGTGATGGAGTAGCTTATTGTATATCCCTCTTGATAATTAATTTCATAGGCAGTGATAACAGATGTTTGACTCTCTGCTTGTGATTTCGAAACACCCTCATCAATTACTTTGAATCGGAAATTGTTTTCCCACTTAACACCCAAAATATAGTTGATCATTCCGTTTATTAGGGTTGATTTTCCTGCTCCAGTTGCCCCATTGACCATAATGGTTCGATGTTCCCTGATGTTCTCTTTGCCAAAAGCATATCTGTTGGGAGGGGAGGAAAGCGCCGTAGCTTTTGACCCCCTCTCACCGTTATCTATGTGGAGGAAGCGCCGTAGTTTACCACTCCACACCTGCACTTCTCGGACTCAGGAATAATGAGACAACACGCTTCTCTATTTTACTTGCGCAAGGGTGCCCACTCACTTAGATGCAACAGACAGTATCTGCGCCTCAGTTCAGTGTCACACAGGGCAGTCCCTTGGCTTCTTTATTTAAGCTTGGCGGGAGGGGCTTACATGGGGCGTACGTTAAGCTGTTAATGCTGATTGTGCCCTTACAGACAAAGGTTTATCAGGAACCGCTGCACAACCCAGGGTGGGCCACGTTGACAGAATCCCACTATCGCACCCAGGGTCATGGTTCCTGTTTCACACCCTTTGGCGTCTAGAGACCACCTTGTTCTGCCCTGTCTCTAGACGCAGGGGCTGATACACATATTACACAATGCTCACACACATACTTAATATGATAAAAGTAATACATTTTCCACTCTAACAGTCCCTCCTGTTTATCATGTTAATTGTAAGAAGGCAGAATCACACTGAGGGTCTCCTCGAGCTTCAGGAGCGGTCCACACCCCTTAGGTTTTCGGACCGTCCGTCATTGTGAGTTACACCTCTACGGGCTCTCCATCCTTCTCTTCTTCCGTCTCCAAATTGTAATATCAGTATAATTAGTATCAAGAAAAGACCTCCAAACAGACCTTTAGCCCACCATAGACACCCTGTCAGAGCCATCCTAAAGGAGTGCAGTTCAGCTGATTTTTTCACCGGGTTGAGACAGCGAAAACCTATTGTTTTTCGTGCATCCATCTAAGTTTGTGTGTATCTCCTGCAGGGGAACCTTGTACACAGAGGGGAGCCCTTTGCTGAGACATTCACTCTTTTGTTTTATCTGTTCAGCTAGTGTCTCTGACAATGTTGAAACAGAGACTGTCAGACTTTCTTTGCTTTGACCAGATTCACCACAATTGCATGTACTGTAATTCTAACATCATATGTTGTATCTGGCTGTAACCCAGTAATTTTATAGACTTCACCTTTACTAGTCTTTTTTTTCCAGTCTGACTTATTTTCATTTTCTTTATTTCTGTACTCAACAACATAATTTTCAATGCTGACCCCATTTCCAACTATAACAGGTTTTGTCCAAGTAACTACAATCTCCTCTGAGCCTACATATGTTTGTCTTGGCTTCCCAGGAGGACTTGTTGGCAAAGTTTTAATGCTCTCAGCTTCACTGGTTAGACTGACACCTGCTGGACACACTGCCTTGTATCTGAACCTGTAGCCTGTGTGGGGAAGCAGCCCAGACACAGTACATTCTAGGTTAGATTTGGGTACTTTAATAAATTGCCAACCATCTGACTCATTAGCACAGTATTCAACCAGGTAGTGTGTGATTTCACTGGATCCATACTGGGGGTGACTCAGCTTTATTGTCACACTGTCATGAGTGACATCAGATGCATTTGGTCTTTCTGGCTTTGACGGAGGCTCAAAATGATCACTTTTTTTAATCCCATCTTTGTAAAGGTAAATACTTGCCCCTTTGTGCTCATCGTTAGGTATGGATGCTGATATAAAGTGTGTTTTCTTATTCTCCTTGTTTGCTTTTGCAAAATCTATGAAGAGGATTGCTTGTTCGTTAATTTTTTCTGACACGGCATCTGAGAAGTAAAACTCACATGGCTCGACATCCTTCCCATCTTCTTCTGTTGGTTCTGTTTTTAAATATAAAATAATTATCTATAGCTTAGCAAACACCAATGTTTGAGCAAATATCTATTACACAAACAAAACCAATGATTGTAAAACAAATAAATAAACACAATGTTCTTGTAAATGAATATACAATGATTTAAAGGAACATAGTTGGAGCATGCAGGTAGGCTGCAAAAGAACTAGCAGCTTTTAATCATTCTTCTGGAGAAAAATCAACATCAAAAAAGTTGCAAAATGCAGCTAAACAATCATCTGTGACTAATGTTTATGTTTTACCATGAACACATTCACATAAATTAGTTAATTGTGTTTGGGATTAAAAGTAATACAGGTTTGGAACCTATTGCAATGTACGCTAGATTGAATGTATTTAATCACTACAAATTAATTTTTAGGTAAACTCTGCTTTATAATTTCTTAGCTTATTATTATTTATCTATTTGTAAAAGCAGTACTATAAAGGCATTTTAATGTTTAATATTTATTTAGGCTACTACATAAAAAATACTATAAATATTTAGCCTATATGTAGGCTATATGTAACTGAATGTGTGTTTTTTAAATTATTAACATTATAATACTGATTTAGAGAGACCTTATGTGTTTATGTCGTTATTTTAACATACAGTAGCATACATACCTGAGGAGGCAGATGCTGAAGTAGAAGCTTTGCAGTCGAAAACTTCGCATTTCTCTATCTGCACATAATGCACTTTGACTAGATGTTTTGATAAATTGCTTGTGTTTCCGCCTTTACAAGCAAAAATCTTGTTGCAACGACCATTGTCCGTGTTCACACGGGTGAAGTGTAACCATACTTTGGATCGTTTGGCTCTCTCCGCCATCGTCACTCCATAAGCGCGAGCTCTGTGTACTGCGGAACAGACTACATTTCGTGCGTGAGATTGCAAATAACGGCACTGCAGGCGAATAGCGAATATTATCGCAAATTATAAGGCTGGTCAGGTAAAATATGCTAGGTAATGTTTATTTAACAATAATAAATTTTATTTAATAATTTTTTTTTAAATTATTTCTCCAGTACCGACAGCAAAACTGTTAACGTCAGAGCTTATCGATACTTCGGTCTTTTATAATTAGGCACCCGGACCGATTAAGTATACTGGGTTTCGCTACCCATCCCTAGTAAGCAATCAGCACTGACTGATTAGCTCAACAAGGTCAGGATCCATCCTCCACTGAGCACCTTTGGAACTAGAAACTCAGGTACTGAGGGTGTTTATCAGTGTAAAGTAATGTAGTTATTACATAAACATTCTATATGAGAAGTTCTCCTGGAATTTTGCTGAGTTTGTAGTTATTGTCATTGATAAAATGTTGATTCTAATAATGTAAAAACTGCAGGCAAAGCATATATTGTTTTCCATTAAGTAAGCTTTACATGCTTGTGTGTACCCACTGCGCATAGTGACGTCGGAATGACATCTTCAATATGTCGTTTTTGGACGTCCAATTTTGGTCCACTTAAGGGGTTGTTTTGTAACGCCAGGCGACGTCTTTTTTTGACGTCTAATGAACGTCTAGTATTGACGGCCGTGGGACCTCCATGTATGGGCTATTTATAGTCCAAATGTGGTCGTTGTGGACGTCTTATAATACCAAAAGCAGACTAATTTTAGACATTGTGTATGTCGTGTCTCGACTAAATTCATATATAAATGAACAATTTCACCATGCTTTCAATTAAAACTTAAATAATGTATTGCTGCGACGGGCAAATGGAGGTATCGCGAGCAGAGAAACACGGAGACTACTCTGCCGGGGAATATCCACTCAACAAATAATCCGTACAAGGATTACGTCAGGCACCCAAAGAGCACCAAACATAATTACACGTAAGAAACACAAAGTTGTCAGACAACGAACTGTAAGACGCATCCACGGTGGGACATTTATGTAAGCTAATTACACACGAGGATCAGACCGGGTACACACAAGACACATGTAAACACATGCGCAACAATAAGGAATTACCTATTAATTAACAATAACAGCAACAACACAACAATGGCTATTTACAACTGCACGCGGGGCATGCTGGGACATGAGCCCCGCCGGTGCTACAGTGTATACAACAGAACAGTACAGAGCTAAAGTATCATGAAAAGTAAAAAACATAATTTAGCATTAACCTGGTTTAGCAAGCTGGATGTTAATTTGTTCGACTGGGCATCAAGCTGCTGCCAGATTTTGAAATCCCGCATTCTGCACGTGCACAAAAGTGTCCGCGAGGGACGTGGATAAAACTGTTACAGCTGCTCTGCACTACTCAGTTTTCACATGGTTTTCAGAACGAACATAAAAAACAATGCACGATATAATTTATTGTCATATCAGCGCAAATGCACATAAAATACGTACACATTGGCATAATAAATCATGTTTGTTTCGAAATAATCATCTGTATTCACATTTATTATGTTGATAACAACAATGTTGATATTTGTAAATAAAACTATATTTCCTGCACCTGTCATAGTCGTCCAAATAACGTCAAAAAAATTACGTTCAAATGTTGAATGTCATATTGACGTGCAAGTTGGGTCATGGATGGACGTTCAAATTGTGGACCTAGTTTGGACGTTGTATAGATGTCCAGAATTGGTCATGGACTGACGGACCTAATACAGACATGATCTGCACGCCTATCCGACGTCCAATGTTTAGTGGGTATAAGCAGGAGTACTGCTGAGTTATGTAATACCAAATACTAGGACTGGGTGGTATGGACAAAAAAATCACGATATATTTTGGCTGAATGACAATATACACTCACCTAAAGGATTATTAGGAACACCTGTTCAATTTCTCATTAATGCAATTATCTAATCAACCAATCACATGGCAGTTGCTTCAATGCATTTAGGGGTGTGGTCCTGGTCAAGACAATCTCCTGAACTCCAAACTGAATGTCAGAATGGGAAAGAAAGGTGATTTAAGCAATTTTGAGCGTGGCATGGTTGTTGGTGCCAGACGGGCCGGTCTGAGTATTTCACAATCTGCTCAGTTACTGGAATTTTCACGCACAACCATTTCTAGGGTTTACAAAGAATGGTGTGCAAAGGGAAAAACATCCAGTATGCGGCAGTCCTGTGGGCGAAAATGCCTTGTTGATGCTAGAGGTCAGAGGAGAATGGGCCGACTGATTCAAGCTGATAGAAGAGCAACTTTGACTGAAATAACCACTCGTTACAACCGAGGTATGCAGCAAAGCATTTGTGAAGCCACAACACGCACAACCTTGAGGCGGATGGGCTACAACAGCAGAAGACCCCACCGGGTACCACTCATCTCCACTACAAATAGGAAAAAGAGGCTACAATTTGCACGAGCTCACCAAAATTGGACAGTTGAAGACTGGAAAAATGTTGCCTGGTCTGATGAGTCTCGATTTCTGTTGAGACATTCAAATGGTAGAGTCAGAATTTGGCGTAAACAGAATGAGAACATGGATCCATCATGCCTTGTTACCACTGTGCAGGCTGCTGGTGGTGGTGTAATGGTGTGGGGGATGTTTTCTTGGCACACTTTAGGCCCCTTAATGCCAATTGTGCATCGTTTAAATGCCACGGCCTACCTGAGCATTGTTTCTGACCATGTCCATCCCTTTATGACCACCATGTACCCATCCTCTGATGGCTACTTCCAGCAGGATAATGCACCATGTCACAAAGCTCGAATCATTTCAAATTGGTTTCTCGAACATGACAATGAGTTCACTGTACTACAATGGCCCCCACAATCACCAGATCTCAACCCAATAGAGCATCTTTGGGATGTGGTGGAACGGGAGCTTTGTGCCCTGGATGTGCATCCCACAAATCTCCATCAACTGCAAGATGCTATCCTATCAATATGGGCCAACATTTCTAAAGAATGCTTTCAGCACCTTGTTCAGGGTTCGTACGGTCATGAAAAACCTGGAAAAGTCATGGAATTTTAAAATGGCAGTTTCCAGGCCTGGAAAAGTTTTGGAAAATGAATAAACTCAGAAAGTTTTGGAAAAGTCATGGAAATTTGTTTTTCAAAAATATCTGTGTACTTGAATTTGTTCAATTGATAATATTGGTTTTCAAATTGCAATAATTTTTTCGTTCGGGCGATCAGTTACATCCCAGTCAGCACAAGTACGTCAGCGCTACGTCGCTGATAAGTTTTTTTAAGGTCGGTATTTAGTAGCTTTTCAGTCATTTGCACATTGGGCGTTTAAGCGAGCAACACTTTTCAACACCGCGACGATCCGACGTTTTCGCGAATAAAACGCGATGCTTCGTAATGGAACGCGATCCAAATGCGACCATCCGCCGTTTATGCGACGTATTGCCTACGTACTTGTGCTGACAGGGATCACGTGACATGTTCTCTGCTTGGGGCAACTCAGTTGCAGCTGAGCAAAAATAAACAATGCCGGGAAAATGTCGCTTTAATAATGTTTGGCTTCAATCTGAAAAGTATAATGCATGGCTTGAGAAAGATCAGGACCCGGGACGAGCAAAATGTAGACTTTGCCATAAAACGTTCGACATTTCGAACATGGGAGAAGCAGCGCTATCTAGCCATGCTAAAGGTGCAAAGCACCAGTCTGCCGCTGCAGCTGCGCAACAGTCAGCTTCCAACCCGATCGCTGGCTTTTTCACCCAGGTGACTAATGTCATGATACCCTCTGCCAGCTGCAGTGCTTCCCTCTCCTCCACCACAAAGCAAGGGACCATTTTGAGTGCTGTGTCCAGAAACGAAACCCTCACTGCAGAGGTACTGTGGGCGCTAAAAGTGGCTAATTCTCACTATTCTCACAAGTCTTGTGAAGACATAAGCCAGCTTTTTCCGGTCATGTTCCCCGACAGTCAGATAGCTGCAAGATTTACATGCGGTGAACGCAAGTGCTCATATATGTGTAATTTTGGACTGGCTCCTTATTTTAAGAAACGGACTTTGGCTAGTGTATCAAAGCAACGAGTATATGTCATGCTATTTGATGAAAGCCTGAATCACTATTTACAGGCTAAACAGCTAGACATGCATGTCAGGCTATGGGACGGGTCCCATAAAAAAAACAGCAGTTTTTTGCCCTGAAGAAGGCCACAGAGGCTGAAACATGTTGGCATGTTTTTAATGGATAGCCAAGTTTAAATAAAGGCTTTTAAAACTTATATTCCTTGTGAGTGCCTCAGAACTACTGTTTATTAAGTCATGAATATTTACCTTTAAGTCATGGAAAAGTCATGGAAATGTAATGGTAAAAATGTGTGCGAACCCTGCTTGTTGAATCAATGCCATGTAGAATTAAGGCAGTTCTGAAGGCGAAAGGGGGTCAAACACCGTATTAGTATGGTGTTCCTAATAATCCTTTAGGTGAGTGTATAATGCAACTAAAGGCAATTCCAATGTAACTCAACAGTCTTTTCAGGAGTCATGACTGGCAAGTGATTATATTGTACTACTGTAATTAAACGAAGCATATACAATGTTCATGATAGTCAGAACTTAACCAAATAGCAACAAATGTCTGACAACATAAGGTTTCTGTAACCACTCGATGTCTCCAAACAGACTCAAATCTATTTCATCACGTAGTCTTTTGTCCAACTGGGTTAGTGTCTTTCTCTACGATGAACAGTCTGTCCTGTATCAGACAGCGTTGGACTGTTGGTTTCCTCTGCTGTATCAGCCTGCTGTGACTCCTTTACTCCCTCTGGGCAGAGAGACAGGCATGCTGAATTCCACCTTTTCCTGTCACTCAAGATGAAGGTGCTCTGCCCAGTCTGTCGCCGCACAGTCACTGGGTCAGTGAACTGTCTCTCTCCGTTTCCCAGGCTGAACGAATTTCGCACCCGTACATTATCCCCAACTGCAGCTTTGAAAGGTTTTGCACCTCTCTTGGTGTCTGTGTGGCATTTACTCTTCATCTGCTGCCAGGCAACTCTAGCCCTAAGTTGACTATACTTCTCTCCATCCTTGGGCGGTGGTAGAACATTAAGCTTTGTCCGCATTAGTCTGCCCTTCAGAAGCTGAAAAGGGGAAACGCCAGTAGTTGCATGGGCTGTGGCACGGTAGCTCTGAAGCATCTCAGTAACTGTCGACTTCCATGGCAGGTGAGCTACCTGTGCTGCTTGAATACAGTCTTTTAGTACTCGGTTAAACCGTTCAACGCATCCATTCGACTGAGGGTGGTAGACACTCGTTCTGATGTGCTTTATGCCCCTTTCTTCCAGGAACTCAGCGAAGGCATAAGAAGTGAACTGTGGGCCATTATCTGTTGTAATGGCAAAGGGGTTCCCTTCACGCGAAAAAACGGAAGTTAAGAACATGATGACAGTGGCTGTAGTTGCAGATGCAGCAAATGCTACTTCAAGCCATTTACTGAAATAGTCAATGAGAGTGATTGCAAATCTGCAGTCATGGGCCCCCAGTTCAAACAGACCTACAATGTCAACAGCCACATGCTGAAACGGGCCCCCTGGAAACTCAACAGGTTGCAATGGGGCAGGAGAGGTTTTAGTAGTTTTGTCACATGATTGACAGATCGTGCATGATGACAGAACTGTGCAGACTAATTCTTCCATGTGCGGCCACCAGTACAGCTCTCTGAGGCGTTGTTTTGTGCAAACTATGCCCCGGTGACCATCATGAGCCAGATGTTCTATCTTCTCCTGAAGGGACTTGGGGACCACCAGGCATGTTCCTCTGAAGACCAGTGGCGACTCAACTGCAAGTTCATATCTAAAAAAATATGGCTGAATATCACTTGGGAGAGACTTACTCACCTTAGGCCACCCTGAACTAATGACCTGTCGCAGTTCTGCCAGCGCAGGACAATGTTCACATTCAGCTTTAAAATCCGCAAGTGGCAGTGCAGAAAGGAGGGGAGAGATCTCAGTTACTTCTGTGAATAGATCTTGCTCAAGATCTGCAGCAGAGCTGGATGTGAGAAGGGGAATACGTGAAAGGTAGTCTGCCATAACATTCTGTCTACCTGGGCGGTACTGCACATCGTATTGTAAACACATAATAATAATAATAATAATAAATTTTATTTCTAACGCACTTTTCATTAAAACAAATCTCAAAGTGCTACAAAGTAAAATCAGCACATAAAAACACATAAAGTCAGCAATGAAATGCTCGTTTAAAAAGGTGGGTCTTTAGGCCACATTTAAAAGTGGCTACATTCTGTGGTGCCCTCAGATGGTCTGGGAGGGCATTCCAAAGACGAGGGGCCGCAGAGCAAAAGGCCCGATCCCCCATTGTGCGCAGTTTTGTCCTTTGGGTTTTAAGAAGGAAGGTGGAGGAGGAGCGGAGGGAACGCACGGATGTCTGAGGAGTGAGGAGATCTTTGAGGTATGTAGGAGCAGTTCCGTGGAGACATTGGTGGGTGAGGAGGGAGACCTTATACTCAATGCGGAGTGAAAGAGGGAGCCAATGGAGTGTTTTAAGAATGGGAGTGATGTGGTTGAATTTTCGCACCCTCATCAGGATCCTAGCAGCGCTGTTCTGCACGTATTGAAGTTTTTGAATGCTCTTACATCAGCTGAGCCGACCATCGTGTGATCCTAATGCCAGCTCTGTTCATGTCTTTGGTATTGAGGAGGGTGGTGAGAGCTTGGTGGTCAGTTCAAAGTGTGAATCTGTGTCCCCACACGTATGTTCGCCATCTTTCCACCACCCACACACAGGCTAAAGCCTCTTTTTCTGTAGTAGAATACTTCCTCTCTGCAGCTGATAGTGTACGGGAAGCAAAGGCCACAATGCGTTCAATATGGCCTGCGTGCAGTTGGGTCAGGACAGCTCTAAGAGGCATCTGTTGTTATGAAAGTATTTAATTTAGGGTCATAGATAGCAAGTGCAGGGCTTTTCAGGAGCAGTGTTTTAAGTTTAATGAAGCTTTTATCTGTGGCATCACTCCATTGTAATTCAGCCTGTGGACCTGCTCTAATCAACTGTCGTAGGGGCTCCACGATTGTAGCATAGTTTGGTAGAAACTTGCTGAACCAGGAAGATAAACCCAGGAAGGAGCATAATGCTGGCATGTTATTAGGCACAGGAGCTTCAACTATAGCAGTCAGATAATCCGGGGTTCAGCGCAGGCCTTCCTTAGAATTGACATGCCCCAGAAATGTAATGTCTGTTTGACCAAAAGAACTTTTGTCAAAATTTATTTGAAGGCTGGCATCCCTAAGACACTCGAGGACCACTTGCAGATGCGGCCTTTGAATCTCCATATACTATTATGTCATCTAAGTAGTTCTGTACTCCAGGCAGATCTTTCAGTATTGTCTGCATCATTTTCTGGAAAGCAGATAGTGCTCATGCCAGGCCAAATGGAACTCAGGTAAATTGGAATATACCATCATGGGTTATGAAAGCAGTTAGCATGCGGCTCTCTGGATGCAAAGGTAAGTTGGTGGTATGCAGAACTCAAATCAATTTGACTGTAATGTGTAGCACCCGCTAATTCTGCAAACAAGTCCTCCATATGAGGAAGAGGGTGACAGTCCATGATTACGCTCTTATTGGGTTCACGAAGATCCACACACAGCCACAGCCCTCCTTTGCGTTTCCGTACCGCCACTAGGGGACTCACCCATTCAGATGCATCCACGCGTTCAATGATGCCTGCTTGGAGTAAACGGTTCGGATCCGCTGAGACCTCCTTACGTATGCTCAGTGGTAAGCATCTCAACTTCTGACGCACTGGTTGTGCTGTTTACTTGGACCTTATGAATGAACCCTTTCACACAACCAAGCTGATAGGGTAGAGCAGGATCAACATTGTACACGGTGGGCATTTGTCTGACCGCAGGTGGTGTATTTGCACCATCTTCTTCCTTGACACATTTCACCTTGCCAGCAATTATGCTGACATTCAGTCCTAACAAAGGTGATCCTGCTTTGACAATGTAAAAAGAGGCTGGAACTTTATTTCCCTGATCTGCTATGGCAACCACTGCTGGCAAACAGCCAATAACAGATAGCTCACTTCTAGCATAAGCAACTAATTTAACTTTTGGTCCCTGGAGTGCGCAGTCAGCAAAATATCGTTTGTACATTGACTCTGGTAAAATAGATACAGAAGCTCCAGTATCTACAAGTAGCTCCAAAGTATGAAAATCTCCCTGTGACGCTTCAATGTTATCAGTGCAGGTAATCTTATCATGCACTGCTGTCAAAAATTCAAGGTCATCTACGCAGAACACAGTTAGTTCTGGGACAACAACTTCTCTCACTTCACTTACAGCTGATTTGCATACCTTAGCGAAGTGTCCTAGTTTCCCGCAGTTATTGCATTTGACCGAAGCAGCTGGACAGTTTTTATCATTAGCCAAATGCCTGGTGGATCCACATCTGAAGCATTTACGTTGCTGCTGAGTAACGTTCACCGGTTTGCTTTGGTGCCGGTCCGACGCCGGTGATTTAGCTGGGCGCGCTACTGTTCTCCCTCGAAAACGTGTGTTCTGCGTTCCAATAGCATGAACCTGTGCAGTCGGGACGGTCCTGGCTGACGAAAGCAGCACGGCATTTGTAACCGCTGCCTCGACCTGCTCTGCTATCCTCTGAGCATTGTCCAGTGTGAGATCGTCCTCCAGTAATAACTTATCCTTCACCGCAGTGAGATAAGAGTTTGATATTAACTGATCTCGTATCATCTCACTTTCCATTTGTCCAAAATCGCAGGATGTAGCTAAAGCTCTTAAAGCAGCCACATACTGGGACACAGTTTCATCAGCTCGCTGCATGAATGTGTTGCTGGAATGTGTGCCTGCATGCAACTACTAACTTTCAGAACAATGAGGTTCTCGAGAGTGGCTTCCCCATATGTTGTACCTTGTTGTGGCAGAGTATAAAACACACGCTGTCCTTCCAGACCCAGGCAGTGTAGCAAAACCGCACGTCTCCTTGCATCTGGCCATGCGTCTCCTGTAGCATTTATTACTAGCATGTAGTTGTCGAAAATCCTCTGCCACGTATGAAACGGTATTGGCGGCTCACCAGCATGAGAAAGAAAGGATGGTGGGCTTGGTACTGAAGCACTCATCCTCATCACCAATTTGTTATACTCATCAGAAAATAATACATTGAAGGATCCAGAAGAACGGTTAACTTTTCTTTATTTTCTCCTTACTTTTTTAGTACACACCTCTCTTTCTACTGCGCCCCCTATTGTTCTGGAGAGTGCAGTCAATATCCCAGTCCACAGTATTAGTGTCTATCTCAGCTGCATCCCGCATGGATCTTAAACACAACAAGTATGATACGCTGAAGTATATCGCAGCTGGTGTTTAAAAGGAGCTCGCTGGTTCTATTGATGATAGGACTTTTCTGAAACAATCTCAGATCATGAAATAAGAAGGCAATTCACTTACAGCTCAGTATTTTCCCGCACAGTGAATGTAACATTTTCTTTGGGTTTCACGTGTTTGCTGTTTGTGGGCCTATACGCCTTCTTGGGCAACTTCTGATTGGTGAACATGACTGACATGCGAGAAGCATGGTGCTTGTTATTGGTGAGAATGACTGTCACACAGGGAGCACGGCATGAATTTGTAAAACTATTCTCACAGCAATTTTGTTGTTTCAAATCGCGATTTCGATTTGAAATCGATAAATCGTCCAGCCCTAAGATACGGTAACTAAGGGGTTAAACAAGGTGACTGCATAACCAATACAAACACGTGCAAGAAAATGTGCCTCTTGAGGTAGTAACCAACTATAATTAACACACCTCTAGGTGAATTAACCAATCATTGTTAATGAGCTTTTGATAGGTGAATTACTTTTCCGAGAAGGAGCCAATTATTATTGAAATGTTTTTTGAGGAAGGTTGTAAAAACTATATAAACTGTATTTCTTTTGTTGGGTGCGTCACTCCTTGGGACAGGGATACCCTGCATCTGTGCTTCTCCTGCTGATTAAAAGATACTTTTCCTTACTTTACCTTAAGTCTCACTCTGAATTATTGTCAAGAAGTTCAGCAAGTGATTTAAGTAAGGAAGGAGGGTTTTAGTAGTATTAATTATTTATCTTCCACACTAGTAAGATGAGACAACTGCATTGTGGTCCTCTGGTTTAAACCTCCACCACCAAAACCAGCCTCCCCCTGCCCCCACATGCACCAAACCTGTCCCAGCTCCATCCCTGCAGTCACCAACACATCTAAAGTACAATGTAAGATTAATGTTCTCATTTGCCTTTCAATATCTTTATTATTAAATTACTCACCTGACGCTACCCATAGAAATGAATGATGGGTCCCCATAAAGATATGAATATGTGTGTGTGTGTGTGTGTGTGTGAATTAGCTTTATATTACATTGTGGGGACCTCCACAATGTATTAATAACCTGATTTTTGTGGGAACCATTTTTTAGGTCCACATCAAGGTCTGTGATTGAAATCAAAAAAGTAAAAATGCCAGAAGTCTTGTATTTTGTTTGGTTACTTATGGTTAAGGTTAGGGCTGGGTAGCGGCAGTGGTGGAAGGAGTACTGAAAATTTGTACTTAAGTACGGTTACTGTTACATTGCTGAAATACTACTCAATTACAAGTAAAAGTACTAGTGTGAAAAAAGTACTTAATTTAAAGTATAAAGTACTCTTCTCAAAAACTACTCAGACTACTAGTTCCTTTTTTTAGCCGTTGATATTTTATGAATTATCAATAACCACTGAATCAAATTGGAGAACCATGTAGAAAATAGCTACTTCAAACATTTCTACATTACTGAAGAAGTATATCAATGCATGAAATTCAGGAAATTTCTGAAAATAAACATTAAACAGGAGTTTTGCCTGTAGTAATAAATTTTACCAGAGCACAGCAAACAAACAGTTGGGCAAGGGCCTTAAAGCCTTGGACATAAATATGTCTTGGACAGTTCACTTTATGAACCTTTTGTTAAGTTTCAGCAAAAGCTGATTTTCAAAGTTCACAGAGTCTTTCTGAGATTTGAGGCTGAAGTCTGGTATGCCGAAATCACCACAGATGGCAAACAAAGTTTGCACTGCATTAGCACGCTGTCTCCTTTCCTCCCTCTGTATGTGAACAGCTCCCCCAAGTGCAGCCAGGGACACTCATCCTCTGGTATTTCTTGGTCATTTTCACTGTTTTGAATGTTGCTGTCCTCCATGAAGTTTGTTTCTCCAGACCTTCAGTCCTTAGATTACTCCGAGCTCCTTCACTGTGCAATTATGATCAAAACGTGCTGCAGTGGGGCCGGGTGCTTTTTTCCAATCCAGATATCAGGGTTCATTGGTCCGTTTGCCATCGGATACCTTCATTGGCTACCGAAATGCCGGTGAAAAGTTTGAATATTAATTTAAATTGTTGGCGTACTCAGGAATGAATTGCGATTTTAAAAGTAGCAAAGTAGATTCCTTACTTTAATTTGTATTTAAGTACAAGTAAAATTACAGACTTAAAAATATACTCATAAAAGTACAACTACCGGAAAAAACGACTTAATTACAGTAACGTGAGTAGTTGTAATTCGTTACTTCCACCCCTAGGTAGCGGTTAAGGTCGTCATGTTGGGATTAGGGTTTTCCCCCTAGAAATGAATAGAGAGTCCCCACAAAGATAAAATTACACAACTGTGTGTGTGTTAGTGTGGTGTTTGCATGTTCTCCCCATGTTTGTGTAGATTTCATTTTCATTTTTCTCTTATAATAAAGTGAACAGTGTGTGATTGTATGTATGAGTGAATGTCAGTGAGCCCTGTGACTGGTATCACACTCAGGGTGTCTCACCCCTACACTGTACTGGATAAGTGATTATGGACAATATATGTGGATAATAATGATAAGGAAAAACACTGTTAATGTGTTGATAATTATTTATTAGAAAAGCTGCTGATGCTTATAAAAAATTAATTGTAATTTTAAAATCCATTCATGTGATAGCAATATTTGTATACTCATTCACCATCCACCATTACTGTATTGCAGGTAATTTTATTACATCAAATGATTGTTTCCAATTCCAAGCTGAGATACATTAAGGTTAAGACTTCTTCCACCCAACATAAATGCAATGGTACAGGATACAGTAAATTAAACAGCATCAGTCGAGACATGTATATATATATAAAAAAACATTAAACCGCAAAAACAGAAAGATCATATTTCTTTCCTTTTCATTATAAATCAACATACATATAAATTAATTTGACAAAGTAACATTTTTATTTCACATTCTTGTGATTAATTACTGTAATTGCTAATGTCTGCTTTCATAGAAAAACTTGTTTATTCTACAACAGCTTCATTCCTGATTGCAAAGTTTGAAACTCATTGGGTCTCATTCCTGAAATGTGGGCAGAACGAATTTGTTCGTAACCTGTTCATAGAGGGAAAATCCAGTATTTATCGATGTTTTAGTAAGGACCCGTCTGTCCGTAAAAACGAACGGATCTTACACATTCTCAGGACCAAGCGTAGTGCAATAAATGTAAATAATGAAAATCCATGTTTTTATTCTTGAACTTACAATTTTTCCACGTCCCTTCCAGGCTCCGTAGATAAAGGTTACGCTTCTTATAAGTTTATTTTTTTTATTTTTTTTTTTTCCTTTTTTCCCTTTTTTTTGCTTTTGACATTTGGCAGATCCTGGGGACATGTGGCAGCACCACCTTATATGGTAAGATTTGGGGCGTCGATGGGTGTGGATTACAGTAATGAACTGATGCGCACACTTGTATTTATTAGGGTTGCACAGTATAACATCGCGATGCACTCGCCATCATGTGGCGTATGCGGAATAATCATCAGGGCTTTATATGGGGAGTGCAAAATTTGGGCCGACGCCAGATTTTCGGTACTATACAGAAGCTTACTTACGCCCACAATTTCATAAGCAGATTAATAGTATGCCTACAATATTAATGATATGCGTATTGCGACACCCATAAGTAGCGATGTCGAAACAAAGCTTTCTGAAGCAATGAAGCTTCCTTTCCAAATGTCAGAAAACAGTTCATTACTCCAAGCCTCACTGCACGGTGCACGGTAGCGGCACCTGCTGGTCAAATTGTTGTCTGAGTTACTCATTGACAGCCTTCCCTAACTTATCTGTTAACTGTTATTGTGTTGGCAAGCAGATGTTTAGGACAGACGTGAGCTAGCTGTTAGTCCTCAACAACGTTACAAAAAGAAAGACTTATACAGAATGTAGAGTTTTTAACAAGACATCTAAGTATTTATCTCCTTAAGTCAAAGGTAAGGCTGTGTGCTTTGTGGAAACAGATCGCTGTGTTTAAGGATTACAATTTGACTCACCATTATGACACTAAACACGCTCAACAAACAAAACAGCAATAGGACTTGTTACTTTTTAATTTAAAGTTAATTTAATGGTAGTCCTTGAAATACTGCAAAAACATGCACATTTTCAAGATCGTTTTTTTGAATGTTGATTAAATAGTGATAAAATATTCACGTTTTTACTATCCCTGCTCCCTGTTTTCATTGCCAATTGTGACACCTACTCTTACAGCAGCAGCTTACAGTATAAAAACCTTACAATGTGCGGCTTTTTGTAAAGAGATCAAATTCATGTCGAGCAGAATTTAATACAGGCTGTTGGTCAGGCTTGGCCCTCCAGAACAGTCCGTGTCTCATTTGGCCCCCTGGGAAAAATAATTGCCCACCCCTGACTTATAGTGATCAGTGTCACCCAGACAGATGTGATCACTATAAGCGGTTTCCACTGTATTTTGGTAACTTAATGGGCTCCATCATAATTAGATAGTTTAAAGTGAATTGCGATTTTCACTTCACACATCGTTCTAAACCAGAAATTTGAATTAATCGATGAAATCAATTTATCACCCGATTCTGCTTCAAATGATTGAATTCGCTGCAGGAATCCAGCTTTAGCTTCTGCCATTTCATTTTCAATCAGCAGATCAATGTATTCTGGTATAGAAAGTGGGTTGGGCTTTAAAGCGATTTCATTTAGTCGAGTTAAACACCTTTGCGATGTTTCAATTAGATCCAGTACGACTTTTTGAAGATGTTCAATTTCCTCCTCTTGTCTTATTTCCTGAGCTGTCAGTTTGACACCAGTGGCTTTGGGATTTTTTTGTCGGGTCCTTTTGATTTCACCCAGTTTGGCCAAACCAGCTCGGATCTGTGGTCGCAGACCTGTGACTGCAGTTTCCAGCTCTTTACGTTCTTTGAGGACTTCCCTAGTTAGCCTCAAGCTCTTGGTTTCCATACTTCTTATGGCAACAAAAAACGTCTTCATGCTCTTCACACCCATTCACCAGAACATCTTGTCAAAGTTGTCATCACCATCTTCCTCATTTTCATCATCACTATTTTTCACATAGACTGAATGAGAATTGTCTGCAAACAGTGCTGAATTGTTGAATTTGAAGTGAACAGGAATCCCATTTTCTTTTCTGGGACATGGTATAACAGACACGTTGATGGCCTCTAGAACTGGGGGCTTCTGTCCATCTGCAAATGTCACAAGCATCTGGATATTGTCTGCTATGTCTTTACCAAAAATGGAAAGGATGGAGTCAAACACATATTTCTGTGCATGTGTTAGTCGTGCCAGTGAGGCCTGAGTTACGAAGCAGACGGCATCTATAGCGCTGATGCCGTTGTCAGAGGTGAAAAATGTCCGGATCTGATCAGTGATTGCTCTGTCTCTCTCTATTCCTCTTGTGTCACCAAAACCTGGGGTGTCGATGATAGTGATGGAGTAGCTTATTGTATATCCATCTTGATAATTAATTTCATAGGTGGTGACAAGGGCTGTTTGGCTCTCTGCTTGTGATTTTAAAACACCCTCATCAATTAATTTGAATCGGAAATCGTCTTCCCACTTAACACCCAAAATATAGTTGATCATCCCATTTATTAGGGTTGATTTTCCTGCTCCAGTTGCCCCAATGACCATAATGGTTCGATGTTCCCTGATGTTCTCTTTGCCAAAAGCATATCTCTTGCATCCATCTAAGTTTGTGGGTATCTCCTGCAGGGGAACTTTGTACACAGAGGGGACCCCTTGGCTAAGACATTCACTCTTTCGTTTTATCCTTTCAGCTACTATTGTGGTTTCTGACAATGTTGAAATAGAGATTGTCAGACTTTCTTTGCTTTGAGCAGATTCACCACAATTGCACATAATTCTAATACAATAAGCTGTATCTGGCTGTAACCCAGTAATTTTACAGACTTCACCTTTACTGGTCTTTTTTTTCCAGTCTGACTTATTTTCATTTTCTTTATTTCTGTACTCAACAACATAATTTTCAATGCTGACCCCATTTCCAATTATAACAGGTTTTGTCCAAGAAACTTCAATCTCCTCTAAGTCTACATATGTTTGTTTTGGCTTCACAGGAGGACTTGTGGGCAAAGTTTTAATGCTGTCAGCTTCACTGGTTAGACTGACACCTGCTGGACACGCTGCCTTGTATCTGAACCTGTAGCCTGTGTGGGGAAGCAGCCCAGACACAGTACATTCTAGGTTAGATTTGGGTACTTCAGCAAATTTCCAGCTACCTGACTTATTAGCACAGTATTCAACCAGGTAGTGTGTGATTTCACTGGATCCATACTGGGGGTGACTCAGCTTTATTGTCACACTGTCATGAGTGGCGTCAGATGCATTTGGTCTTTCAGGCTTTGACGGAGGCTCAAAATGGTCACTTTGTTCATTCCCATCTTTGTAAAGGTAAATACTTGCCCCTTTGTGCTTATCATTAGGTATGGATGCTGATATAAAGTGTGTTTTCTCGTTATCCTTGTTTGCCTTTGCAAAATTTATGAAGAGGATTACTTGTTCTTTAATTTTTTCTGAGAAGTAAAACTCACACGGCTCGACATCCTTCCCATCTTCTTCTGTTGGTTCTGTTTGCTTTGCAGTTGAAAGAGCCTTTAAGTGACTCTGCAAGCAGGACAGATACGGCTCTTTCTCACCCAGTGATGTAAATGCAAAGCACACTATACTCCTCTCTGTATTATTTAAGATTTCACTTTCAAGCTCATTCTTTGATGCCAGAATTTTTGTGTCTTTCATCATATCAGTGTACACTTGGAGCAGGCTCATTTCTTCCTCTTTGCAGTCCAGCCATTTCTTAAGTTTATTGCTATTGAAGGGAGACTGTTCCTTCTTTGTTAGGATGTCTGCAAGCTCACATTCATCTTTTCTACCTCCACGAATTGATGGTAAAATTCTTGACAGAGAACTCTGAAACACTGATTTATACATCAGGCACATATCCTTGAAGAATTTCACCTTTTCGTCAATCTTAGGAAAGTATTTAATAATCTTTCTGGTTTTAATATCATTGCATTGCATTTCTATTTCATTGAAGTCATCTATCATGCTCTGTGTTTGATTTACTAGACTGACACTGATTTGACGCACTATTCTGGCAGCAGAAGAATCTATGATTTCCAGGGGGAGTAACCACACCCTGACTGGCACAGCGTTTTCCCCATTTTCACCCAGCAGAGCTGGAAGTGTTGTGTATACGTTTACAGCATCCTGGAAGGAAACAGGGTTCTGTTTCAGAGCAAAGTCCCCATAGAATTTACAAGACAACTTATCAACAGTAGCTTTGTCAGAGTCTGTCAACTTTAAGGAAGCCTCCCCTTCGATCGACAATTTTGATATTTTCTTTATCATCACTTGCAGGTTCCCCTCAATGTTTTGCTGGTCCTCACTTTCTGAAACTTCTCGATCAAAAACAAAAAATGCCTGAGCACCGTACAGCACTGCTGTAACCACGTGTGTGGCTATTCCCTTCTCAAACACATATGGGTGTTTAACATTTCCCCGTCCAAGGTGACTCATAGACAGCTGCTTGAACTTCGTAGTTGTTTTATACTTCAGGGTGACACGTGCCTGTTTTTTTGAAGCCTTTGTGTCCTTAAGATATTTAGCAGATCCATCAACCTCAATCAGTCCCCCTAAGAAACTTGCTTTTAGTGAAGCATCAACATTTAGAGCCCCTGTCTTATCTTCTACAGAATCAGATGCAATGACATCGAATTCTGTGTTGTGCTGAATTCTTTCATCCGAGTCTTTTTTAAGGTCTTCAAGATCCCACATTGTAATTCCTGCATGGGAAAATAATCATATAAGTGGTTTAAATAACATGTATTTCAATAATGGAGCCAGGAATAGTTTTTTCATTAAATTAAGATAAATTCTTGTACTTTTTTCCACAATTACTTTCTGTATTATTTGATGAAGCAAATAAAGCCCATAAACAAGGATTCTTTGTTTCTCTGGGGTGTATTCCATGAAAGTAGCTAAAGAAAGTCAGACTCAAACTAGCGCCATCTCAAACTAGTAGCATGTTGTTCCAGTAACGCAGTTCAGCTTTAATTAATCAAGGCTCATACAAGACAGACTTGCATAGTTTCACTTTGTGTATGAAGAACACAAAGATGTAATCACTAAAAAGGCAATACTGTGGCCATTAAGACAGGGAGTTGGCTTGACAAAGAATTGCAGACAGAATAAATGTGGAAGTTATGTAAATCTTACAAGTGCCCAGTACAGTGACACAGTGGTACAGTGGTTCATGCTGTCACCACACACTGCAAAAGTTCCTGGTTCAATTCCCATAGCCAACATGAGCCAGACTTATTGAAATAAGACAGACTTTCCTTTTATTTTTTTTTTCCTTTTTTCCCTTTATTTTTGCTTCATGGAATACTCTCATAGATAAATAATCTTTTCATTTACAAACAACATTAAAGTAGGAATATACTTTTTCCCGGGTAACTTCTGTGGTATCAATGATAAACTGTACAGAAATAAGCTTGTATGCATTGTTGGAATGTGTACAATTAGCATTGATAACTTTTGTAAATGCAATTCTACTGTAGCTTTAATTGTGGTGCAACATATTCAGTATTTCATGTTAGGTAATTCTAAGTAACTCTGTATTTGGTAGGGTTAGGCGGTGTATCAAGATTTTAAAACATACCGAGATACAAATAGAGCACGATATGGATCTTTTATATCGAGTCAAACGAAGTTTTAAAGTTTCAAAAGTTCCATTTCAAGTCTTTTTTCTTTTCCCTCATTGTCTGCTGCAGGCTCCACTGCTCTGCTCTGCTAGCAACCGCACCCCCACTCTCTTGCATGCATGCTGTGACGGGGTCAACCATGCACACATGCTGTGATGGGGTTAACTGCGCCCCCACTCGCGTGCAAGCATGCTGTGACAGGGTTAACTGCACCCCCACTCACATGCACACATGCTGTGATGGGGTCAACCGCGCTGCACAAGCAGTTTATGAAACTAGTATAAACTAGTGCTGTCAAACGATTAAAATTTTTTATCAGATTAATCACAGGGTTGCTGTGGATTAATTTTGATTAATCACGATTAAATATCATTCATTTTTAATCTATATTAATCGCATTTCATTTTGCATGAGCAAACAGACTCAAGAAAAAAGGGAATATATATGCACTTAACATGTTTATTGAACATCTTGAACACGAGTCGGATGCATTCCACCTGCCACAGAAGTGCAATACCATGGACCCATATCAAAAAGCAAGATTTTTTGTTTAGCCGGTACCTCAGTTTACAGTAAATGGTCTTTATCTTCGTTCACTTACAATTAGCCTGAACTACCGTAAATCCAACAAATAATCAGACTAATCATGAAATCCAGTTGGACGGTATAGTGTGTGTGACCGATTTAATGAGCCACAAATGAGAAGTAGTGCTTAAACAGTATAAAACTACAACTTTCCCAATCTTGGATTCTGAACTCGGGATCATTTATATTTCTCGGATCTCTGAGAAATGGGAGTGCGCATGCTGTCACTTCCGGCTTCAAAACTCGGAATCTGACTCGGAATACGAGTTCCCAGGGCAAATGGAATGTATCAAAACTGCACCGAAATGGGTTGACAGAGACATTTCAGGGATTTTGAGTCATTCTGCGCTGCAGATGGGTTAATTGCGTTAAAAAATTTAATCAGATTAATCGTGATGATGGATTAATCCACGATGGATTAACCCCTTAATGTTGACAGCCCTAGTATAAACTTAACATTGGACAGTGTGATAGTTATATGAATTGCAGATGGACCCTTGTTGATTAATAAATTAATACATTTAACGGTTGGCTGTTAACGGGTTGGATTGTTTGTGGTCTGTGTGTAGCTGAACTTGTATATGAAAAAAAGAGCACAATATTGTTTTTTAAGTGCTAGTGCAAGTATTGCAGGTTACCATATGAAATTAATTTTAACTTAGTCAATAGCCAACCCGATCTCACGAATTTTCGTGCAGCCATCACGACATAAAATCTATTTAAACGTGCTGTGGTCACGTTTTCGGCTTTTTTTTATGTGCTGGGGTAACGTTTCCCCTCCCTATGTGTTTTAATGGGCAGTACCTAACACCGCCACTATGAGCGCTAACTGGTGACTAAGGGACGGGAAAGTCATGCACGGCCAGAATCATATTTTGTTTTTTGTGATCTGATAACGCTTTCCATAACGTGTGATGCGACCTTGCAAAACAGCGCTTGGATTTTACTTCTGCAACAGAAGTAAAATCCAAGCGCTGTTTTGCATACGCTTTCCATAACGTGTGATGCGACCTTGCAAAACAGCGCTTGGATTTTACTTCTGCAACAGAAGTAAAATCCAAGCGCTGTTTTGCAAGGTCGCGTCACACGTTATGGAAAGCATTATCAGATCACAAAAAACAAAATATGATTCTGGCCATGCATGACTTTCCCGTCCCTTAGTCACCAGTTAGCGCTCATAGTTACGTTACCCCAGCACGTAAAAAAAGCCGAAAATGTGACCACAGCACGTTTAAATAGATTTTATGTCGTGATGGCTGCACGAAAATTCGTGAGATCGGGTTGAAAATTCGATGAGCCCCGAGGCCCCTGTAAAACTCGATGAGCCCCGGGGCCCCTGTAAAACTCGATGAGACCCGGGGCCCCTGTAAAACTCGATGAGCCCCGGGGCCCCTGTAAAACTCGATGAGCCCCGGGGCCCCTGTAAAAATCGATGAGCCCCGGGGCCCCTGTAAAACTCGATGAGCCCCGGGGCCCCTGGCCGAGTTAAAGCACCTCTGCCTGCAGCCCTGTACCGCATGAGCCCAGATGAGGAGTCGCCCATTCATTGAAATTCATGCCCTTCTGTTTGCATGCACTCTCTGTGTTTTTCTGGGCGGCCATCAGATACTTCTGCTTCTTCCCACAGATTGAGTTAGGGGACCGACCTTCTCTAGATCAAGAGTGTGACTGTGTGCCCTGTGATGCACTAGCAAAAAATTTATGAATCCTGGGAACTTTCAGATGCACCATTAACGAGCAAGAAGGGTGACACAGTGACACAGTTTTTCGTTTTATGCTTATCTGTATCAAGACCAATCGCTTCAGTGGAGTCCATCCATCGCCGAGCACAGGGAAGCGCTTCAGCTTATCAGTATCCCCCTAAGCGCTTCAAATGGTACATGCGGGATCGTAAAGTACTGCTGTCACTTTCAGTTTCCATTAAAGAACCGGCCGGTTTCTCCTACTGTGTCTGATCTATCGATGTGAGTCGGAGGGGCCGCGGTCCTGTAGGCAGCAGCGCGGTATCCAGCTCCTGCTGGGCTCTTTATCCCACACCCGCGGTTCTGAAAGCAGTCAGTTAACCCACTACTTAGGCTACTGCATGTTAGGTCCCCAACCTTCATACCATGAATAATCCACTCGCTCAGTCACAGATACCAGTTCAGAACAACTGCTCCATCTTTATTATTTTTTCCTCCTTTACACCTTCGCTGTTCCTAATGCATGTTTGCCATCCAATGGACCAATCAGTTCACAACACCGCAGGCATTTTAATATCGATTTAATATTTCAGGACAGCAGACATCATTTTACTTATTTTGAAAATATACCTCTTGTTGCATAATTATTATCAGATGTACAGTAACACTGTTCTTGTTTTCACGGAGGAAAAAAAATGCATCATTTGCTCGATCTTTGCAAAATGTCTGGGTCTCTTTACAAATTTGGTTAAAATACTGCTACCCTACACAGCCCAGATGACACTTACTTGTCCCCAAACTGTATTTAAAAACATGCTTTATGAGGGGGTCAGTACAAATGTACAAAGAGGGGATCAATCAGAAAATTAAATGATTAGTTACCAGAAGTTTTAAATGAAAGTAAATGTTACGGACAAATTTTATTACCTCATGCTGGCAGCTATATGAACCGAACCCGTACACTTCCGTTTCCAGCACTGTCAAAACGAAAGTATAAAAGTGAAAGTATTTCGTTACATAAAGCACGTACTGTTCTGATACCATTTCAGTTGGAGTCCAAGACCTATTAATGCAGGTTAGTCAACAATGATTCATTTTGTTTAACTTAAACTGTAAATGTATTCTGACTAATACAGTTTTTAATATCAGCATATTAAACTTTAATTTACCTTTAAGATAAAAAATAAGGGTATAATATCCTGTGGAAATGGTGAGTGACGAATAAAACGTCAGTACAGACATATGCTTAAGTTATGAGTGACACCTTAAAAATTCCGAAGTCGGTTTGTACTTATACCATATATCAGCTAGAGTAGGTTAGCTATACACATTATGTATATAAAGCTTTCTATAAAACAGAAAAGCACGATGTCTCTATTGCTGCACTGTTCTTTCCAACCCGATCTCACGAATTTTCGTGCAGCCATCACGACATAAAATCTATTTAAACGTGCTGTGGTCACGTTTTCGGCTTTTTTTACGTGCTGGGGTAACGTTTCCCCTCCCTATGTGTTTTAATGGGCAGTACCTAACACCGCCACTATGATTTCCCTCCATACACTAACTCATTCATGCAACAGAAGTAAAATCCAAGCGCTGTTTTGCAAGGTCGCATCACACGTTATGGAAAGCGTTATCAGATCACAAAAAACAAAATATGATTCTGGCCTATGAATATGAAAATATGAAGCTGATAGAAGAGCAACTTTGACTGAAATAACCACTCGTTACAACCGAGGTATGCAGCAAAGCATTTGTGAAGCCACAACACGCACAACCTTGAGGCGGATGGGCTACAACAGCAGAAGACCCCACCGGGTACCACTCATCTCCACTACAAATAGGAAAAAGAGGCTACAATTTGCACGAGCTCACCAAAATTGGACAGTTGAAGACTGGAAAAATGTTGCCTGGTCTGATGAGTCTCGATTTCTGTTGAGACATTCAAATGGTAGAGTCAGAATTTGGCGTAAACAGAATGAGAACATGGATCCATCATGCCTTGTTACCACTGTGCAGGCTGCTGGTGGTGGTGTAATGGTGTGGGGGATGTTTTCTTGGTACACTTTAGGCCCCTTAGTGCCAATTGTGCATCGTTTAAATGCCACGGCCTACCTGAGCATTGTTTCTGACCATGTCCATCCCTTTATGACCACCATGTACCCATCCTCTGATGGCTACTTCCAGCAGGATAATGCACCATGTCACCAAGCTCGAATCATTTCAAATTGGTTTCTTGAACATGACAATGAGTTCACTGTACTACAATAGCCCCCACAATCACCAGATCTCAACCCAATAGAGCATCTTTGGTGTAGGAATTAATAGCTCAAATAAATTTTAATATTCTCCACCAATATATTTGAATTAATTAAAGTTTAATTAATTATTATTTAATGCTGATTATTAATCAATTGTTATGCCGAATGGTCGGCTCCTCCAAACTCAATTGCGGTATCCCTGTGAGTCTGTTAATGTGAGACTTAAATGGGATTCACTAATTACCAGTATCGCTTAGTAACCTGGGTTAGAAGGCTCGTCCAGCGAGCTGCATCATCAGGTAATGTAAACGATTGGTAGCGAAGCTCCCCTCACGGCCGATGAGAGAGAGTCTCGCGATGTTTCAGGCGAGTTTGAGGTTCAGAGCGTGTAGCAAGATCGCACAATGGCAGGAACTTATTATGAGACACACAATGACGGAGGCTAAAGTTGTGTAAAAGACATGCATTTATTCCTAACTAACACTACAACTAACATAAGACAGACATTACACCTAACACAAACAACAAACACGAAATAACGGAATAAAGCAAACGATGTAATTATGAAAATGCAATGACCGGATTTAAATGAGTAACCTTAAATGGGAAATACTGTTCTGCAAAGCAAGCATAGTTTGTGGAAACACGACCCTAAAGTCTTATAGCAGGTTAAACAGAACAGCTTAAGTTGTTAGAATGAAAGGAAGTTGGTTTACTTGGTTGAAGAGTGGGGGGGGGGTCTTGGCAGTTGATGGCAGAGCTGCTGAGCTGATGGCACTCAGGAAGGCGCGGCGTTTGGAGCAGTGGAGTGGAGTCCCTTTAGATTCTCTCTCCTGGTGAAGCTTTGTCTTGGGTGCTGTTCTCTGTTCAGCTGGGCCTTCACCGGAGGGCTTCTTGTGGGTTTCTCTTCTCCCGGGCTGATGTTCTCCTTCGGGCTGATGGTTATTCTCTGCGCTGGCTGGTTGTTCTCTGCGCTGGTTGGCGGTTGTTCTGCTCGCCTTTGTTCTGAGGTGCTAGATTTTTATGGTCTAAAGTTCATGAATAGGGATGACCAGGAATTCGACTCCTGGCCCAATGGCTGGCCATCCATTTGGCGGGCTTTCGGAAGGGGGTCTGTATCAGTCCTTTTGTGATTTATGGCCCGCCTGATTCTACCTTTACTGATGATTTTCATTAAGCTGTTATAACTTTTGATACATCCACTTTTATGGTAATCACTGACCAGATTTGGAATCAGGGGTGATTAACAATCAGATTGATACCAAACATGCCATACCAGCTTCACAGGTACATACCTCATACCATCTGCATTAATTGATTAAACAATTAATTATTGTATCTATGTGACTGATTCACATCAGTATAGGATACAGGTGTTTTGGGTTGCACCTCAACAGATGTTACACTTTGTGCAGATACTACATCAAATACTCATATTACAAACAGCACATCTTATCCATAGACAGGCGTGGCCGTTAGTTTGTGGTAATATCAATATAAGTTGCACATCTGGAAACAACATATTTTGTTTGGTGTGACTTGTGCCAATTCATCTTCTCCAGAATGGATAAGATACACCTTAATTCAGTTCTTTTAACATAGCATGGTAGAAACAAAGAAACTTGGTAACCGTCCACCAAGATCAGATAAGGACCGCAAAGGAATGTTGGAAGAGAAGGGGGGGTTTTAACAAAGAAGACTCTAGTTAGGACACATTGGTTACATTCACTTTCCAGATTCTTCTGGTATACCATGAGAACATATATACAATGGTAGCTATACCAATCTATTTATTTAAATTTATACGTGTTCAAGTGTAAAGGGGTAAAATAGGTGATACTCCGTGAACATGGTTATAAGGGTGGCACACAAAACACTAAGATTGTCTAAGGACACATACAAACATAACCTATCTGTATATTGAGACTAGTAGTCGTGAGTAAATCAATATACAGGGTATACAAAAGCCAAACTTAAATGAAATTTCCTTTAGGGTGTTCGTCTGTTGGGTGAGTGATATGTAAGGCAGAGTGCATGGGGAGGGGGTTGTGTGCCAAGTCGAGGGACCCCTGTCCGTGAAGTCCACTCTGCTTGTCTGTAGGTCCCTAAATCTTTGAGCAATAAAAGTTGGAGTGCTAGCCTCCCTGGTTATCTGTGTGTGTGTGTTTGTGTGTGTAACCCCCCTTTGGTGCCTCTCGTACCAGGCTCGGCCTTGTCTCAGGCCACCTGGAATTTAGGCCCTGTGATATGTGCATGTGTGATCCTACATTGGGATGTGGTGGAACGGGAGCTTTGTGCCCTGGATGTGCATCCCACAAATCTCCATCAACTGCAAGATGCTATCCTATCAATATGGGCCAACATTTCTAAAGAATGCTTTCAGCACCTTGTTGAATCAATGCCGTGTAGAATTAAGGCAGTTCTGAAGGCGAAAGGGGGTCAAACACCATATTAGTATGGTGTTCCTAATAATCCTTTAGGTGAGTGTATAATGCAACTAAAGGCAATTCCAATGTAACTCAACAGTCTTTTCAGGAGTCACGACTGGCAAGTGGTTATATTGTACTACTGTAATTAAACGAAGCATATACATTGTTCATGATAGTCAGAACTTAACCAAATAGCAACAAATGTCTGACAACATAAGGTTTCTGTAACCACTCGATGTCTCCAAACATGTCTTCCTGTTTTAGACTCAAATCTATTTCATCACGTAGTCTTTTGTCCAACTGGGTTAGTGTCTTTCTCTACGATGAACAGTCTGTCTTGTATCAGACAGCGTTGGACTGTTGGTTTCCTCTGCTGTATCAGCCTGCTGTGACTCCTTTACTCCCTCTGGGCAGAGAGACAGGCGTGCTGAATTCCACCTTTTCCCGTTGCTCAAGATGAAGGTGCTCTGCCCAGTCTGTCGCCGCACAGTCATTGGGTCAGCGAACTGTCTCTCTTCCTTTACCAGGCTGAACGAATTTCGCACCCGTACATTATCCCCAACTGCAGCTTTGAAAGGTTTTGCACTTCTCTTGGTGTCTGTGTATCATTTACTCTTCATCTGCTGCCAGGCAACTCTAGCCCTAAGTTGACTATACTTCTCTCCATCCTCGGGCGGTGGTAGAACATTAAGCTTTGTCCGCATTAGTCTGCCCTTCAGAAGCTGAAAAGGGGAAACGCCAGTAGTCGCATGGGCTGTGGCACGGTAGCTCTGAAGCATCTCAGTAACTGTCAACTTCCATGGCAGGTGAGCTACCTGTGCTGCTTGAATGCAGTCTTTTAGTACTCGGTTAAACCGTTCAACGCATCCATTCGACTGAGGGTGGTAGACACTCGTTCTGATGTGCTTTATGCCCCTTTCTCTCAGGAACTCAGCGAAGGCATAAGAAGTGAACTGTGGGCCATTATCTGTTGTAATGGCACAATGGTTCCCTTCACGCTAAAAAAGGGAAGTTAAGAACATGATGACAGTGGCTGTAGTTGCAGATGCAGCAAATGCTACTTCAGGCCATTTACTGAAATAGTCAATGAGAGTGATTGCAAATCTGCAGTCATGGGCCCCCAGTTCAAACAGACCTACAATGTCAACAGCCACATGCTGAAACGGGCCTCCTGGAAACTCAACAGGTTGCAATGGGGCAGGAGAGGTTTTAGTAGTTTTGTCACATGATTGACAGATCGTGCATGATGACAGAACTGTGCGGACTAATTCTTCCATGTGCGGTCACCAGTACAGCTCTCTGAGGCGTTGTTTTGTGCAAACTATGCCCTGGTGACCTTCATGAGCCAGATGTTCTATCTTCTCCTGAAGGGACTTGGGGACCACCAGGCATGTTCCTCTGAAGACCAGTGGCGACTCAACTGCAAGTTCATATCTAAAAAAATATGGCTGAATATCACTTGAGAGAGACTTACTCACCTTAGGCCACCCTGAACTAATGACCTGTCGCAGTTCTGCCAGCGCAGGACAATGTTCACATTCAGCTTTAAAATCCGCAAGTGGCAGTGCAGAAAAAGGAGGGGAGAGATCTCATTTACTTCTATGAATAGATCTTGCTCAAGATCTGCAGCAGAGCTGGATGCGAGAAGGGGAACATGTGAAAGGTAGTCTGCCATAACATTCTGTCTACCTGGGCGGTACTGCACATCGTATTGAAAACACATTAGCCGAGCGGACCATCGTGCAATCCTCATGCCAGCTCTGTTCATGTCTTTGGTATTGAGGAGGGTGGTGAGAGCTTGGTGGTCAGTTCGAAGTGTGAATCTGTGTCCCCACACGTATGTTCGCCATCTTTCCACCACCCACACACAGGCTAAAGCCTCTTTTTCTGTAATAGAATACTTCCTCTCTGCAGCTGATAGTGTACGGGAAGCAAAGGCCACAATGCGTTCAATATGGCCTGCGTGCAGTTGGGTCAGGACAGCTCTCAGAGGCATCTGTTGTTATGAAAGTATTTAATTTAGGGTCATAGATAGCAAGTGCAGGGCTTTTCAGGAGCAGTGTTTTAAGTTTAATGAAGCTTTTATCTGTGGCATCACTCCATTGTAATTCAGCCTGTGGACCTGCTCTAATCAACTGTCGTAGGGGCTCCACGATTGTAGCATAGTTTGGTAGAAACTTGCTGAACCAGGAAGATAAACCCAGGAAGGAGCATAATGCTGGCATGTTATTAGGCACAGGAGCTTCAACTATAGCAGTCAGATAATCCGGGGTTCGGCGCAGGCCTTCCTTAGAATTGACATGCCCCAGAAATGTAATGTCTGTTTGACCAAAAGAACTTTTGTCAAAATTTTTTTGAAGGCCGGCATCCCTAAGACACTCGAGGACCACTTGCAGATGCGGCCTTTGAATCTCCATATACTATTATGTCATCTAAGTAGTTCTGTACTCCAGGCAGATCTTTCAGTATTGTCTGCATCATTTTCTGGAAAGCAGATAGTGCTCATGCCAGGCCAAATGGAACTCGGGTAAATTGGAATATACCATCATGGGTTATGAAAGCAGTTAGCATGCGGCTCTCTGGATGCAAAGGTAAGTTGGTGGTATGCAGAACTCAAGTCAATTTGACTGTAATGTGTAGCACCCGCTAATTCTGCAAACAAGTCCTCCATATGAGGAAGAGGGTAACAGTCCATGATTACGCTCTTATTGGGTTCACGAAGATCCACACACAGCCGCAGCCCTCCTTTGCGTTTCCGTACCGCCACTAGGGGACTCACCCATTCAGATGCATCCACGCGTTCAATGATGCCTGCTTGGAGTAAACGGTTCGGATCCGCTGAGACCTCCTTACGTATGCTCAGTGGTAAGCATCTCAACTTCTGACGCACTGGTTGTGCTGTTTACTTGGACCTTATGAATGAACCCTTTCACACAACCAAGCTGATAGGGTAGAGCAGGATCAACATTGTACACGGTGGGCATTTGTCTGACCGCAGGTGGTGTATTTGCACCATCTTCTTCCTTGACACATTTCACCTTGCCAGCAATTATGCTGACATTCAGTCCTAACAAAGGTGATCCTGCTTTGACAATGTAAAAAGAGGCTGGAACTTTATCTCCCTGATCTGCTATGGCAACCACTGCTGGCAAACAGCCAATAACAGATAGCTCACTTCTAGCATAAGCAACTAATTTAACTTTTGGTCCCTGGAGTGCGCAGTCAGCAAAATATCGTTTGTACATTGACTCTGGTAAAATAGATACAGAAGCTCCAGTATCTACAAGTAGCTCCAAAGTATGAAAATCTCCCTGTGACGCTTCAATGTTATCAGTGCAGGTAAACTTATCATGCACTGCTGTCAAAAATTCAACGTCATCTACGCAGAGCACAGTTAGTTCTGGGACAAGAACTTCTCTCACTTCACTTACAGCTGATTTGCATACCTTAGCGAAGTGTCCTAGTTTCCCGCAGTTATTGCATTTGACCGAAGCAGCTGGACAGTTTTTATCATTAGCCAAATGCCTGGTGGATCCACATCTGAAGCATTTACGTTGCTGCTGAGTAACGTTCACCGGTTTGCTTTGGTGCCGGTCCGACGCCGGTGATTTAGCTGGGCGCGCTACTCTTCTCCCTCGAAAACGTGTGTTCTGCGTTCCAATAGCATGAACCTGTGCAGTCGGGACGGTCCTGGCTGACGAAAGCAGCACGGCATTTGTAACCGCTGCCTCGACCTGCTCTGCTATCCTCTGAGCATTGTCCAGTGTGAGATCGTCCTCCAGTAATAACTTATCCTTCACCGCAGTGAGATAAGAGTTTGATATTAACTGATCTCGTATCATCTCACTTTCCATTTGTCCAAAATCGCAGGATGTAGCTAAAGCTCTTAAAGCAGCCACATACTGGGACACAGTTTCATCAGCTCGCTGCATGAATGTGTTGCTGGAATGTGTGCCTGCATGCAACTACTAACTTTCAGAACAATGAGGTTCTCGAGAGTGGCTTCCCCATATGTTGTACCTTGTTGTGGCAGAGTATAAAACACACGCTGTCCTTCCAGACCCAGGCAGTGTAGCAAAACCGCACGTCTCCTTGCATCTGGCCATGCGTCTCCTGTAGCATTTATTACTAGCATGTAGTTGTCGAAAATCCTCTGCCACGTATGAAACGGTATTGGCGGCTCACCAGCATGAGAAAGAAAGGATGGTGGGCTTGGTACTGAAGCACTCATCCTCATCACCAATTTGTTATACTCATCAGAAAATAATACATTGAAGGATCCAGAAGAACGGTTAACTTTTCTTTATTTTCTCCTTACTTTTTTAGTACACACCTCTCTTTCTACTGCGCCCCCTATTGTTCTGGAGAGTGCAGTCAATATCCCAGTCCACAGTATTAGTGTCTATCTCAGCTGCATCCCGCATGGATCTTAAACACAACAAGTATGATACGCTGAAGTATATCGCAGCTGGTGTTTAAAAGGAGCTCGCTGGTTCTATTGATGATAGGACTTTTCTGAAACAATCTCAGATCATGAAATAAGAAGGCAATTCACTTACAGCTCAGTATTTTCCCGCACAGTGAATGTAACATTTTCTTTGGGTTTCACGTGTTTGCTGTTTGTGGGCCTATACGCCTTCTTGGGCAACTTCTGATTGGTGAACATGACTGACATGCGAGAAGCATGGTGCTTGTTATTGGTGAGAATGACTGTCACACAGGGAGCACGGCATGAATTTGTAAAACTATTCTCACAGCAATTTTGTTGTTTCAAATCGCGATTTCGATTTGAAATCGATAAATCGTCCAGCCCTAAGATACGGTAACTAAGGGGTTAAACAAGGTGACTGCATAACCAATACAAACACGTGCAAGAAAATGTGCCTCTTGAGGTAGTAACCAACTATAATTAACACACCTCTAGGTGAATTAACCAATCATTGTTAATGAGCTTTTGATAGGTGAATTACTTTTCCGAGAAGGAGCCAATTATTATTGAAATGTTTTTTGAGGAAGGTTGTAAAAACTATATAAACTGTATTTCTTTTGTTGGGTGCGTCACTCCTTGGGACAGGGATACCCTGTATCTGTGCTTCTCCTGCTGATTAAAAGATACTTTTCCTTACTTTACCTTAAGTCTCACTCTGAATTATTGTCAAGAAGTTCAGCAAGTGATTTAAGTAAGGAAGGAGGGTTTTAGTAGTATTAATTATTTATCTTCCACACTAGTAAGATGAGACAACTGCATTGTGGTCCTCTGGTTTAAACCTCCACCACCAAAACCAGCCTCCCCCTGCCCCCACATGCACCAAACCTGTCCCAGCTCCATCCCTGCAGTCACCAACACATCTAAAGTACAATGTAAGATTAATGTTCTCATTTGCCTTTCAATATCTTTATTATTAAATTACTCACCTGACGCTACCCATAGAAATGAATGATGGGTCCCCATAAAGATATGAATATGTGTGTGTGTGTGTGTGTGTGTGTGTGTGTGAATTAGCTTTATATTGCATTGTGGGGACCTCCACAATGTATTAATAACCTGATTTTTGTGGGAACCATTTTTTAGGTCAAAAAAGTAAAAATGCCAGAAGTCTTGTATTTTGTTTGGTTACTTATGGTTAAGGTTAGGGCTGGGTAGCGGTTAAGGTCGTCATGTTGGGATTAGGGTTTTCCCCCTAGAAATGAATAGAGAGTCCCCACAAAGATAAAATTACACAACTGTGTGTGTGTTAGTGTGGTGTTTGCATGTTCTCCCCATGTTTGTGTAGATTTCATTTTCATTTTTCTCTTATAATAAAGTGAACAGTGTGTGATTGTATGTATGAGTGAATGTCAGTGAGCCCTGTGACTGGTATCACACTCAGGGTGTCTCACCCCTACACTGTACTGGATAAGTGATTATGGACAATAGATGGATAATAATGATAAGAAATAACATTGTTAATGTAATTATTAATATATTATTTGTTAGAAATTTATGTCCTTAATGTTTCTGGTTCACCAATTGTGTGTGTTTTTTATTATTGTTAATAAACCCTGCTTAGTTTGGAGGTGCTTTGTGGATCATCTCTGCTTCCATCATGTCCACTGGCTCCCCACAGCTAGCCGTCGATCCACCCACTGGGTCCCAGCAGCCCGCTGCCGGTCTGTTCACTGTCTCCAGCATCAGAAAGCAAAAGTGGAGGAAGCAGACTGAACCCGCCCAGGAGCCCAGAGTGAACCCATTGTGTACGGCCCAGAGAGACCTCCGCCATTCCTCCCAAGCCTCTAGAAATGGGTCCAGAAAGGGCTGGTGCTCATTCCAAGCCCCCAAAGCCTGACCCAAAGAGGACTGCTTTGCCCACACTCCCAGCTCCTAACACAGAGAGGGCTGCTACAGTCTACACTCATGACCTGTGTCATGTATGGGTTTGTTTGAGCGTGCACTTTAAGTTACTGTGTATGACAGCTTTACGTCACTATTATGCTTTATTGGAGTTAGCGAGCAAATACAGGGAGAGATAGACGCACGCTCAGTTTACTGCTATGAATGTACATTGCTCAGAGTTCCTACAATAAAACCGTGTTATAAAACAAACCACTACCCGATCTTTGTACACCCTGCTCGTCTCAAAGTGACCCGGCTTCAACCCGCTCACCTCAAGGTGTTCTAGCGTCTCCCTGCTTGCCCCCAGCCATCATGACGATTCCTGTCTCACAGTCGCCAGTCGTCACATCAACTTCTGCCTCACCATTGCCAGTCAGCATGTTAATTCCTGCCTCACCTTTGTCAGTTATCACATCGGCTTCCGCCTCATCTTCTGGCTCCTCGTCGGCTCCTCATCTCCAAGCTCACCTTGGAGTAGACTATTTACTTTTTTTTTTTATTGCCCACCACCACCCCCCCTCTTCGGAGGACAACTTTATTTTACATTAAATTCAAGAGTAAAGAGTGTGGCCGCTCCGAACTCACCCGTCCTAGTACCGTGATAATAAATTAAAAAAAATTAAAAAGGGGGGGGGATACAGAAACAACAATCATAACAATAACAGACATAAATCACCATGGGGAGAGGGGGAGAAAAAAAAAAAAACAGGAAAAAAGAAAACAAAGGTATACAGAAATAATAAAACTAATAATGTAGGTGGAGAAAATAAAGTGTAGGGGAATACAGAATACAAACAACCATAAGAAACATAACACTCATTACAAGGACATCAAACAACAAACATTATAACAACAACAATAATAATAATAATAATAATAGAAGAAAGGTGATTTAAGCAATTTTGAGCGTGGCATGGTTGTTGGTGCCAGACGGGCCGGTCTGAGTATTTCACAATCTGCTCAGTTACTGGGATTTTCACGCACAACCATTTCTAGGGTTTACAAAGAATGGTGTGCAAAGGGAAAAACATCCAGTATGCGGCAGTCCTGTGGGTGAAAATGCCTTGTTGATGCTAGAGGTCAGAGGAGAATGGGCCGACTGATTCAAGCTGATAGAAGAGCAACTTTGACTGAAATAACCACTCGTTACAACCGAGGTATGCAGCAAAGCATTTGTGAAGCCACAACACGCACAACCTTGAGGTGGATGGGCTACAACAGCAGAAGACCCCACCGGGTACCACTCATAGGAAATACTCCACTACAAATAGGAAAAAGAGGCTACAATTTGCACGAGCTCACCAAAATTGGACAGTTGAAGACTGGAAAAATGTTGCCTGGTGTGATGAGTCTCGATTTCTGTTGAGACATTCAAATGGTAGAGTCAGAATTTGGCGTAAACAGAATGAGAACATGGATCCATCATGCCTTGTTACCACTGTGCAGGCTGGTGGTGGTGGTGTAATGGTGTGGGGGATGTTTTCTTGGCACACTTTAGGCCCCTTAGTGCCAATTGGGCATCGTTTAAATGCCACGGCCTACCTGAGCATTGTTTCTGACCATGTCCATCCCTTTATGACCACCATGTACCCATCCTCTGATGGCTACTTCCAGCAGGATAATGCACCATGTCACAAAGCTCGAATCATTTCAAATTGGTTTCTTGAACATGACAATGAGTTCACTGTACTAAAATGGCCCCCACAGTCACCAGATCTCAACCCAATAGAGGATCTTTGGGATGTGGTGGAACGGGAGCTTCGTGCCCTGGATGTGCATCCCACAAATCTCCATCAACTGCAAGATGCTATCCAATCAGTATGGGCCAACATTTCTAAAGAATGCTTTCAGCACCTTGTTGAATCAATGCCACGTAGAATTAAGGCAGTTCTGAAGGCGAAAGGGGGTCAAACACCATATCAGTATGGTGTTACTAATAACCCTTTAGGTGAGAGTATATGTGGCATACACACACAAGTGATCCTACCCATATACATGTATATTTCAATTCCTATATCTATAACATACGCTAAAAAGTAATAATAATAATGATATTGATCGCTCAACCATTCTTGTATGTGCAAGTGTAGGTGTGAACTGATTTATTATTGGATGTGCTGGCATTTGATGCTGTCAGGGGAAGCGACAGCACCCCCCCCCCCCACCCCCCAGGCCCAAGGCGAAGGCAGGGGAAACCAGGGAACCGAGGCCACTCCGCCACCCCCCCGGCACAAGGGCCCACGGCGACGTGTCCCAGAGAGAACCACCCACCCAACCCAGGAGGGAGCCCGCGAGGGACAAAGGGGGCGCCCAACCCCTGAACAGGGAGGCCCACAGAGGGGGGACGGGCGGCCAGCCCCCTCTGGGTTTTGGAGGGGCTTTCAGAGGACAGGGAAAGTTGTTATCAATATGTTTTGCACACCACTGGTCAGTGTATGAGACACCTGCCTCATCTTCAAAGAGAAGAGAAAGCTCTGCCCATTCCTATCTCTGGTTGAAGCCGTGCCTAGAGGCAGGAAGAGGGGAAAGCATTGCCCAAGGATACCTGTCTAACTATCTTTGATTGAAACCGCACCTAGTGGTCAGTGTGTGTAGGACGCTCACCCCATCCTCAGGAAGAGGGGAAAGCATTGCCCAAGGATACCTGTCTAACTATCTTTGATTGAAACCGCACCTAGTGGTCAGTGTGTGTAGGACGCTCACCCCATCCTCAGGAAGAGGGGAAAGCATTGCCCAAGGATACCTGTCTAACTATCTTTGATTGAAACCGCACCTAGTGGTCAGTGTGTGTAGGACGCTCACCCCATCCTCAGGAAGAGGGGAAAGCATTGCCCAAGGATACCTGTCTAACTATCTTTGATTGAAACCGCACCTAGTGGTCAGTGTGTGTAGGACGCTCACCCCATCCTCAGGAAGAGGGGAAAGCATTGCCCAAGGATACCTGTCTAACTATCTTTGATTGAAACCGCACCTAGTGGTCAGTGTGTGTAGGACGCTCACCCCATCCTCAGGAAGAGGGGAAAGCATTGCCCAAGGATACCTGTCTAACTATCTTTGATTGAAACCGCACCTAGTGGTCAGTGTGTGTAGGACGCTCACCCCATCCTCAGGAAGAGGGGAAAGCATTGCCCAAGGATACTTGTCTAACTATCTTTGATTGAAACCGCACCTAGTGGTCAGTGTGTGTAGGACGCTCACCGCATCCTCAGGAGGAGGAGGGGACGCTTTGATTATAGAAACTTGTCTTATCACTTCTGATTGAAACTGCAAGCTGCTTACCTGGACAAAATTGGAAATTAGACAATGCATTGCCTGAGGGGAGGCCTGGCCAGCTTACCCCCTGCCTGCATGCAACACACAAAATTGGTATAAAGGAAGGAGGAGATCTGAGTGTTGACCGGAGCTCAGCCGTGGCATAGAGCGCGCATCGCCGGGCACTTTCTCAGGACTCATTTGTTGGTCTCCTGCCAGGACTGAAACGGGCTCCTCGGTCTAAAAGTGAAGGTGGATGATGATGGCACGTCCGAGTGTGAATAGCTTTGTAGTGTCTGTGCACTGATTCAGTCATTGAGTCATTGATGGGATTAATTATAATCACAATAACAATAATATCAATTTGCACTTTCTACGTATGGATGTTTTATTGTCACTTTTATATATACCTATAATCACTTGTATTGGTAGTTTTCACACAGTCATGTGAAAAAATTAGGACACCTCATTAAATGTTTAGTTCTTTATTAAGAAATATCAACATATCACTATTAAATCTTCTTTCAAATCATATGTGTACATAAAGGTGATGTAACTATCACCTATGCAAAAAAAGAAACAAATTCACTTATTTAATAGAAATAATTAACTATGATGTCAGTTTCCACTTAGGAAAAAGTTAAGACACTGTAACATCCATTATTATTTAAAATGCCTAGAGTTAGATTCTGGTGCACCATATCAGGTGAAAATGATTAGAACATTATTACAGAGCTTTTTAGACATTTAGTTTGGTTTGCTCTTGATTGCTGAAATGAGTGGGATTACCATGGTGAGATCCAAAGAGCTCTCTGAGGCCTTCAGAAAGAAGCATGTAGATGCATATGAGTCTGGAAAGGATATAAAAAGATCTCAAGACAGTTTGGAATCAGCCATTCCACTGTCTGGAGAATAATTTACAAGTGGAGAACATTTAAAACAACTGCCAGCATGGCCAGGGCAGGCTGTCCTAGCAAGTTCAGTCCAAGAGCAGACGCCAAGATGCTGAAATAAGTCTCTAAAAACCCTAAAATGTCTAGCATTGCCTTTGATTTTGGTATTGATTTTAATGCAAGGTTATTTTGTATTACTTGTAATAAATAGTTTTAGAAGCGAACCTAAGTGTGCCTGTTTGTCTCTTTGAGAGTCCTATATCCCCCTCACATCATCTTAAAACACAGGAACATAGAAAAAGAACTAAACAGGCTATAACTATACACGCGGAAAACCTTACACCCAGCAGGTTTGGGAAACACAGCAGTTCTTTCCAATTTGTACTTTAGTCATAAAGGTGCATGAAGGTGGCGCCCCAGCTGAAATATATCTGAATGCTTATACTGTCAAAACGAAACTAGGAAAGTGAAACTGAAAGTACAATGTTCCAGTATTTATACAGCTCACTCTTCAGCTCATTCTTCAGTCCAACCGCACCTTCATATGTGGTCTGTAGTTTAATTGCAAGAGGAAAGTCACATCGAATCCAACAGTCATCTCAGTGCACACAGCTGGGGTGCCCCCCGGACGGGCTGCTGGACACAGGATTACGGTAATCTGAGTTACGGGCAAGAATGCTGTTTAACATAATGAATCTTATGAATCATAGAGATTTAAAAATGCTTAAAACTAATATACTGTTAGTGTAAAAAAATACTATTTCCGATTTTATACTTAAAGTTACGTAGTTACTTTAGATTCAAACATTTTCCAACAGAAATGAGGAGTAAAGTCACAAAGGAGTGCAGATGGTGACTGTGAAATTCATTAGGAAAAATAGAGGAAAGTCTAAGTGTTTGGTACAAAACGTAATATCGTGCTCTCTAGTGAAACATTTACAGAACATTATGTAAAAGTTAATTTAACTGGAAATGATATCGTGTTGCAAACACGTTTTTTTGGTTTATATAGACAGGGAGAGTCTGTGGTCAATGTCATACAACATTATAGAAGATGGTTGTGAAGGAAATTTAAGTGGGCAAACCATTTAAAAGAATCTAGACAGGGTTTATAATAAAAGAAAACTTAATTAAGAAAATGTAATTTATTACGTTATTTGTGTTACTGCAATTTATGTCGCATGAATGCTGACCCTCATGAAGGGAGCGTCCACTGAAAAAGCCTGCGTAGAATTGACTAAAATATCTTCGCAAGTTTTTGCACAAGCGTTTTTTAAGTAAATTAAATTGCGGTATTAGGCTATTGAGTAAAAGTCTGAGTAAAAGTTGAGCAAAAGCTTTAAGAATTACATGTTAAATATCAGGAAATTCAACAATTACATTGTGGTTTAGAGTAACAGTTACCTTGCTTTATGCAAGAAATAAAACCTAAATTAATAAAATTAAAGCTATTTTATGGTGTGGAATCTACGACAGAGTTTTAGGGCCACTATTAATACAAATAAAAATATAAAACCTCGAGAATAAATTCGGAACTTTCAAGATTAAAGTTGAAATTTGCCAGAATAAAGTAATAATAATTCGAGAACAAAGTGAAAATAAAGTCAAAGTCGAGGTTTTATATTTAATTTTTATAAATAAAGATAAGGTATCTCGATGGAGGGTCTCCCCACTCTGCGCCTCACTGACTGCTTAGATTAGTTTGCACCCTTCCCAGTTAAGATGGAAAGTTCCTCTACCCTCTGTGAGAGCAAAAGCAACCTATCAAACACATCTATTGCTGATACCCGATTGTTTTCCATGTCATCTGCTAAGGCACAAATATTTGCTACAGGCTCTTCAGTCGCCATTACTCTCTAAACGAACAAATCCGTTGAATGCTGGTGAGGCCTTAAACAAGGAAATGACGTCGTTAATGAAGGTCCGCCATGACGAGCGGTCTGACAGTTGGGAATAGACCTTTTTCACGAAAACCGGAAATACGTATTCGTAGGGTAAACTTAGTTCCGGTCAAGCGTCAATGCATTCGAAAACCCGGGATCAGAGAAAATGCAGGCAGGCAATGATGAGCCAGCTTATTCAACCCTGTGACAGAGCCATCTACTGCTCTGGCAGTGATAATGTGGGTTTGGAATGATTCGTAACATTTTTATAATTGTAACGAGTAACGATGCAGCACATAAAAAATCTATCTGAGTAAAAGTATTAAACTCATCGAAAATATGTACTGAAGTAAAAGTGGAAGTAGGAGAAAAAAAACAATACTCCAGTAGAGTACAGATACGGCCTTTTAGTACTTAAGTACAGTAGTGAAGTAGTTCTACTTCGTTACTATACATCTCTGATTATTACATTGTTGTTCAATCTGTACTTCACCCATGAAGGTGGCGCCTCCTGTCAAACATGACTTAATGTCTATGCATGGTCAAAAAGAAACTAATGCAACAGGGTATTATTTTCCTTTTGTTTATAAGTATACAAGATTCATTCTCTTTCTTTTTCTTTCTTTCTTTCTTCCTTCCTTCCTTCCTGATGGGTACGAAATCCCTTACATTTTCCCATGATGCTCTTGTCCTGCATCGCCCCTCCCTCTGTCTTTTCCCCTTTATAATGGTCCCGATCTCATTTCCTCTTCGTTTTGCTGCACTACACCAGCGGGAAGAGGTAATGATCTAGTGGCACGATCTCTCGGGTTAATAAATCAGTTATTTGGAATAATCATTTGATTTATTATGCAATATAAGTAGGGGTTAAAAACATGTCTATATATGGTAAGCATATGCATTATTTTACCTTGTGTAGAGAGAACGAGAGAGCCTGAGCGCATGAGGTTTATCCCCTCTCTAATCGTTCCCTACAGGTATGTTCTCATTTGTATTAGTTTGTTTAATTAACATTATTTTCTGTATTAATTCCCATTTATGTTCAGTTCGAGTAATGTACGTTTTTTCACAGAGAAAAGAGTAAAAGTATTGACCCCAAAGAGACACTTTGGCGGAATTACTTATTCTTAAAAACTGTCATACTTGGCGGAGTTTTTGGCAATAAGCCAAGGCAGGAACAGCCAGTGGTGGCTTCGCGCATGCGCAATTCATTTGCACACAAAGGAAAGGTGAACATTTCTTGCTCTGACTGCAGCTGGGCGGGGCTGCTACGTGAGGACTGTCCGCCTGTGAATGCTTTGGGACGGGACGGGAGGGGAGCCCACGGTAGCACCCGCTGCTCAGTGAGGAAAGTAAGAACGATACGTGCTTCCACGTCAGAGTCTCCAAAAGTCGCTAGATTTGTCGCTAGTCGCTTTTTTGAAAACGAGTCGCCAGAGAGGTCTAAAAACTCGCTAAATATAGCGACAAAGTCGCTAAGTTGGCAACACTGCTGGCGCCTTTCGGCCTTTGCTGTAAGTGAAAGTGAAACTGAAAGTACAATGTTTCGGTATTTATACAGCTCCACTCTTCAGCTCATTCTTCAGTCCAGCCGTACCCTCACATGTAGTCGGTAGTTAAATTGCAGAGGAAAATCGGATTGCAGTCTATCCATCCAACAGTTATCCTAGGGCAAACGGCTGCCGAACACAGAATAACACAGGATTACTGTAATCGACGTTAGGTGCAAAACGCTGAAGAATGCTGTTTAAGACTTTGTTTAAATATAATGAATGTTATGAATGGTAGGGATTTAAAAAAAGCCTTAAAGTAGAGATGGCAATTTCGAATTATCAAAACAATTTAGAAACATTCGAAACAATGTTTCCAAATATTCGAAAAGTTTCGGAATGCTAGTTGTGCACAGCCTGCTGGTTAAAACCAGAACTGCATCTATAGCAAATACGGCAGAATAAAAACCTATTGCTGCAAGTTTCGATTGTCACGGAGCTTGAATTGTCAATAATGTGCATAATACAATATAATTTCTTTTTGATTATTTTTATATTCTGTCATAGGTATCCTATATCTGCAATTAGCATGTGATAACTTTTTGCCTACCGTAATTAAACTAGTACGAATCATAAAAACGTTAGATTATTAATGTCTTTTGTGTATGGTCTGGTCGCGAAACCTCTCTTGCACTAATATCAGAAGCAGAGAAGAGGATGTTGGCAATATTATGAACAAGTTTGTATGTCCACTTCAGTGGCCTCTATAATGGAGCATATTTAGCCATTGGCTCATTCCACCATGCTGTGCTAAAAATGCTACTGGGGATTATCGCTGCCTGAAGCCGTCAGACAACTGGTGACCTACATCACACTTTCTCCAGACGTTACACTCCCCATCCATAGCCATAATACGTCAGGAAGCATCCTCTCTTGTTATAATACAATCCGGTGCCTGGTGTTCTAACTGCACATAATTTATTTGCAGATGATTATTGTTCTGATCTTTAAATATTCACGTTTAGTCTCACATTCTGCTCCTCAAGATTTTGCATCCATTTGTGTACTATGTAGTTTTTAAATCTGCTGCAGTATGTTTACTTTGCTCGCACCTTGTGTAAAGTCTTTGTACCTTGTCTGTTTGGCATTATCTGCATTATTTGCATGTTTGTATGCACCAGAATTCCCCCCAGTCAATACAGTCAATCAAAACCTAAATTGGGTCTAATATAATTTATAGAGATTATTTGTCCCCATGGTTGTGTATTGTTAAAACATAATTTCTGTATTTACCTACCCTGTACCATCCGAGTATTGAGTGTGCATAGTAATTAATTAGCTACTGAGGTCAGAATACTCATCCTATCTAGGTTTGTGTATGTTGAGCAGGTTATAGGAATGGTTTAGTTTTAATTAATTTGTATAGAATAGAACAGTGCAAAAATGCAGTTTCAGACAACAGTCTTTGTCTATGTTAGCAATGTTAATATATGTATATGTAATCTATGTGTCTATGCGTACTCTAGCTTTTTGATTTATGTTCCTAACGGAATCTAAGCAAAACCTCTATTACATCTGCTATAACTATATGTCCCTCACTATACTTATGCCTAAATCACACTAACTGCTAACCTGTGTCACTAATACAATTGGATTTCAAATAATAAGCGGCAAACTACTCGCTCAAACCAACAACGCCACAAACGCCCAACACACACCGATTTATTTTTTTTCCCCGGGGTTTTTTTATAGGTTTTTTTCTCTCGCCGTGAAAAGTGACATGGCGGTCACGTGACTGATGTTTTGAAACATTTTGTAAACTCCGTGTCGAGATCAGAAGTTACGGACATCTTCGGAACGGATTGATCCTGGGTGCCGAAATTGCCATCTCTACTTAAAAGTAATATAGGTAAGAAAAGATACTATTTTCCGATTTTATACTTTGTTACTTTAGATTCAAACATTTGTCCAACAGAAATGTGAGAACTAAAGGAGTAAAGTCACAAAGGAGTGCAGACGGTGACTGTGAAATTCATTAGGAAAAACAGAGGTAAGTCTAAGTGTTTGTTTATTACAAAATGCAATATCGTTCTCTCTAGTGAAGCATTGACGGAACTTTATGTAAAAGTTATTTTGATTGTAAAATGGCAATGTGTACAGACCTGTTTTGTGGTTTCTATTTTATAAGTACATCTGGGAGAGTCTGGTCCATCATACAACATTATAGAGGATGGTTGTGAGGGTAATTTTAGTGTAATTATGAAATTAATTCATCAGCACCCATGTTCAATCTACTTAAATGTAATATGTATGTTGAGTTGCTATTAACATATACATTTTAATTAAAGTCAACTTATAAAATTAACTTTCTTGATGTAAGGCCATTTTGATTACCAGCCCTGGTCTTCTGGTCTTGGATGATGGGTAATATATGCAGAACGGTGTGGCGCCCTTTGCTGTGCAGCTCCTGGAATCTCCCTCTCCCCTGTAGACCAGTGGTCCTGGATGTATATTTCATACAATGACATGCTACTGCCTTTGATTTAACAGAACTGTTTTGTCATTCCATCATGATGGTGTTGAATAGAACAAGAGTACAAAAATCCCAGATGTAGTGATACACACTCGGTACTGGCTGCAGACATGGGGTTCTGGGGTGGGATCTGCTCTTGTGGGCTGGTCAGTGGCTGTATGGGAACCTGTGTGGAATCATCTGGAGCTTCCTTGGTTCAGAGTCCTGCACGGGTCCACTTTTGGAGACCCGCACAGTACAGCACCACACCCACCCGTGCACCCGTGATTATTTCAAAATTAAATCCGCACCCGCCCGGGGCCGTTAACATTCCGCCCGTTACCCACCCGTACCCATGATAAATTACACACAATTATTTTTTCTATGCACCTCTCAACGTGACAAGCGCTAGGCCTTCTGAATTGAAATGAAAAAGTCCGTTTAATACAAAATCAATCGGAGATCTAAGCTATCCATACTGTGACGAGCGTGAAAGAGAGAACACGACGACATGCTTCAGCAAGGATTCAGACGGGTATGTGAATGTTTGTCGAGGCGGTTATCTAATGGTGCGTTCGTTTTTCTCTCGGAAATTCCGAGTTGAGTGACATCAATCTCCCGTTCGAGCTACCACATCTAGGAACAAACATGGCTGCCTCCATGAACATGCTGCTGTGTGTTGTTGCTTTATATTTTAGCAGATTTGGAGGGAGATTATTTTTTCCGAGAGACAAACAAGAAACACGAACTAGTCAAACCACATTAAAAGCTTTATAAGATATTTTAGCACATTCATAGCAATTTTCTTTTTTCGAGAGGCAAACAAACTACAAACAAACCAAAGACACTAACAAGTCTGGTAAAAATCTGATATTGCATGATAGGATACTGTTTATGGTCATGATATGGTATTCTCTAAATCGAACACGTGCAGTTACATTTATAACTATTAATACATTTAACAAAATAAACATTTTTAAAGATTTATAAAGTAGAATTACTGTTAAGTGTGTAAGCCGCCATGTTGAAATTACATCACAGGGGCAACTCGGACTAGGGCTGCAGCTATCGATTATTTTGGTAATCGAGTATTCTATCGATTATTCCATTGATTAATCAAGTAATCGGATAAGAAATACTTTTGTTTTATTAAAGAGCAATAGTAACTATTCAAAAAAGAAAAAATAGACAGGTCTCTTAAAATGAACAACTCATGGGTTTCCTTTTTAGGAACATTTGATTAAACTCCATACAACAACTGACAAAAGAACTAAACTCTTTTAGTGCATTTATGTACATATTTGTTTTTGTTTTGTTTTTATTAAGAAAACACTTTCTTAAATGAAAAAATAAATAAAATAATGTCAAATAAAATTATTGAAAAAAGGTATACATATATCGTAAACTAAGGCATAAATTAAAATGGCCTTTACTCTCTGTATCCTTGTGCATTTATAGGAGGCATAAAAAAAAATTCTGACAGGATTGTATCTCCTGGATGAGGTAGGAATGATGTGTGCATGTTCATGTGTGTGTAAGTGAAGGTGAGTGAGTGTGTGTGTGTTTAAGTGTGTTACAGAATGAGTGTGTGTGTAAGCCTTTAAAGGAGCATGTGGCAGTTGGATAATTCAGTGTCTCAGAGTTTTACTGGCCCAAGGCTGTTGGGGGAGTGGGGGTGGGTAATTTTTATATACTATTTATATTGTATTTATATTAAAATTATGTAATAATATTCATATTAATCTAAATCTCCAAAATGATATTACTAAAGCCTTGAAATAGAGCTAGTTGACTACACCCCATGCTCCCCTTTAGAATCACCCCTGCATGCTGCAGGTATCACTGTGACAGTGTGATAGCTGCTGTCAGCCTGCTGCAAGTTACCAAATTTAAATATTTTCAAACTAAGCCAACAGTTTATCTGCATGCAAACAGCTTCTATTTTAACTTGTATAGCTTTACTGTAGCCTTGCTGCTGTGGAAGACAAATGGCGGTGGATGGGAGCAGCTGAAAGCATCGCTTTTCTTCACCTTTTAGCTTGTTGAACAGCTGGTTTGATTAAGGACTCTCGCCAGCTCTTTACCAGTAAAGCTTTAGTAGCGATTACAAGCACTACTGTTTTCCTTCACCATCTCTGTAACGGAACCGTCATTTTGCTGTTAGTGTATAGACCGGCTCCAGCTCCATGTTAATTAAACTACGACAGCATCATTTTCACTGCTGTTGTATTATCAGTGTTTTTGTTGAGGAAAAATAGGGGCTGCTTGGGCTGAATCTTGGTATACTTTTTTATTCACACATGTCCATAAATACGTTTCTATCGCTGGTCTTTGTTTGTCCTAAATTTCCTTCTGGGTGAGTAAAGTATCTCTCTCTATTTAGCCGCAAATGTGAAACGCTCGCGGTTACCTTGTATTGGTTCCGCTCTGTGGAATGGATGCATAGACTGGGTGCTTTCTGTTGAGATGTTGAATCATTGACATTGTGCTCTTGTGGTAAGCTAATTCTTTTTTTACAATGGACACACTGTACAGTATTTTCGCTTTTTCCCTGTTTGAAATGGCTCCAAACTTTTGTCTTTTCGTCTTTTCATATTTCTTTATTTATTTGTCCCTCTTTTAAATTGGAGCGATTTGACTGGAGCGGGAGGAGATTTTAGTGGAGCGAGGAGCGGTGTTGAGCGGAGTGGCTTAGTGCGAATTAGAGCGGAGGAGCGGGCGGAGCCAACAGACTTGTGAGCAAGGAGCGGAAATCCTCACCTGTGTTCATGGCTCAGTGGGCTATGCCTGTAATCACGTGGTCGCCGGTTCAAACCCAGCGTATTTAGAACGTGAATAGCGATCTTCAGCTAAGAGCGGTACTACACGCTCCCGATGCAAGTAAAACAAAGAAAGGTGACGCGGTTTGCTTTTTTGCCTATTTAACCTAATTTTATAAACTTTAATACTTCCGACAATGGAAGTTTTGAAAAGACAGATTACGGATTTAGTCAGTGTTTTTTTCATGATTCTACATAATGATTTCAGCGAGATATAAACTGAAATACACGAGAAAGATACGCGGTCGATGATGCCCTCGTCCCCAGAGCGTCGTTAATAGTCACTGCATCATATTTATCGCTTTCTATATTTATGTGGTCAGTTTTTCATTTTTCATTCCATCTACCAATAAACTATGAAAGGGATTTTATTGTTGCTACTTGCGTTTCAAACTGCCTTTCCAAAGTGATGGGTGTGGGGTGCAGTGACATTCCAGACTGATGGGCCATTGACAGTATGCAAACTACTACAGGTGTGAGGACACCTAACTCATCAATATTCATTGTGAAGACCACTGACTTTGAGAAAAAGAGTGTCACTCCAAAGTTCTAACACTTTAGTAATCAAACCACATAAAATTTCAGAATGTCTTTCACCTATGTGTAGCCAACCCCTGTGTCTATAAGCTTGGCTAGAAATGTCTATAATGTGATTTTTTTTTACAATTTCTCAGCATGTCTGAAAATAGGTTTTTGAGAAGTATATGTTCAAAGTTGATTTTAACAAAAAATAGAATAACATTTTAAGTGGTCTCAGATGATTGGTGCTGAGTTTGTGCTGGATAAAAGCAAATGTAACACTTTGGGATAAATGTTTTTTAGATAGGTGAAATATTTTTTAAAATGTCAAGGCATGTCAGACTACCCCGAAAGTGGCTCAGAGGCCTCAGACTCCAGAGGGTTAATAGGCTGTTTGTGGTTAATGTTAAGTGTTGCTAACTTTATCCAGCATCCTAGCCTAGTCTGTTATCTGTTACCATTCTTGCTGCTAACTTCTGGGAACTATTGAAAGGCCCCATGATCCGCCATCGCTGTAAAAAATGGTCCATTGTAGTAAGAGTTGATGCAGCTCTCTCTCTCTCTCTACATGACTCTGGATAGGCCTATCTTCAGTTTTCTGTGTTTAGGTTTGCTACCAGGAGCTAACAGTGTCACCTTTGAACCTGAGGTTATAGTAAAAAAAGTAACTTAATAAAGGTTAATAATAAAGAACAAGAAGATAAGGAAAAAGACAAGTAGGAGCATTTTGAAAAATATTTTATATAAGGTAATCACGTAATACAATTGCAATGGAATAGATGCATCAACGCTAAAAGGTGCCTTAAACATCCATGCTTTAAAGCACAGGTGTCAGACTCCAGTCCTGGAGGGCCGGAGCCCTGCACATTTTTGTGTTTCCCCTCGTTTAACACACCTGATTCAACTTCTTGTGCTAATTACCACATAGCTGTTGAGCTGAATCATTTGTGGTGGAACAGGGAAAGAACTAAGCTACACAGGGCTCCGGCCCCCCAGGACTGCAGTTTGACACCCCTGCTTTAAAGTAAAGTCAAGTCAAGTGGTTTTTTAATTGTCATTTCAACCACATACAGTACTGTGATACAGTAAATAGTGAAAGGAGACGGCGTTCCTCCAGGACCATGGTGCTACGTATAACACTACACAGGACTACATAAGGTGCAGGTGTGCAAAATGTGTGACCATTGCAAAAAAACACAGTGCAGACATGAGACAGTGCAATAGAATAGTAATGGAATAAAAATGATAATAAGACAGGCAGAGTAGAGCAGCGCTACAGGTATACAGTCCTGATGGATGTAAAGTGCAACAGTGCAATGGGTTGTGCAAAAAAACTCAGTTGTACAAAAAGTTCTTGAGGTAGTGGAGTGTATTAACGTGTGTTTGTGTCAGTTCAGTCTCTGTTCAAGAGTCTGATGGCTTGGGGGAAGAAACTGTCTGGCAGTGAGGGCCCGAATGCCCCAGTACCTCTTACCAGAAGGCTGGAGGGCGAAGAGTGTGCGAGGGGTCCTCCACAATGCTGGTGGCTTTGTGGATGCAGCGGGTGCGATAGGTGTCTGTGATAGAGGGAAGAGAGGCTCCAGTGATCATCTCAGCTCTTCTCACTATCCGTTGTAGGGTCTTGCAATCCGATACAGTGCAGATTCCTTACCAGACAGTGATGCAGCTGTTCAGGATGCTCTCAATAGTCCCTCTGGAGAAGGTGGTGAGAATGGGTGGGTGGTAGGAGATGGGCTTTCCTCAGAAAAAGGAGAAAGTAGTGGCGATGCTGGCCTTTTCTGGTTATGAAGCTGGTGTTGAGGGAGAAGGAGAGGTTCTCTGCCAGGTGAACACCAAGGAATTTGGTGCTCTTGATGACCTCCACGGAGGATCCATCGATGTTCAGTGGAAAATGATTGCTCCGTGCTCTCCTGATGTCGACAATCATCTTTTGTTTTTCCCCGTTCAGAGATGGGTTGTTGACTTTACATCAGTCTGTTAGCTGTTGCACCTCCTCTCTGTATGCCAACTCATCGTTCTTGTTGATGAAACCCACCACAGTCGTGTCATCGGTGAACTTGATGATGTAGTTCGAGCTGTGCATTGCTGCACAGTCGTGACTTAGCAGAGTGAACAGCAGTGGGCTGAGCACACAGCCTTGGGGGGCTGCAGTGCTCAGTGTGGTGGTGTTGGGAGATGCGGTTTCCCATCCAGACTGACTGAGGGGTCTCAGTCAGAACGTCCAGGATCCAGTTGCAGAGGGAGGTCTTCAGGCCCAGCAGGCTCAGCTTTCCAATGAGGTGCTGAGGAATGATTGTGTTGAATGCTAAACAGAAGTCTATGAACAGTCTATGTACATATGTGTCCTTATTGTCCAGGTGGGTGAGGGCCAGATGGAGGGTGTTGGCGATGGCGTCATCTGTTGACTGGTTGGAGCGATAGGCAAGCTGCAGGGGTTCCAGTGAGGGGGGCAGCAGGGTCTTAATGTGTCTCATGATGAGCCTCTTGAAGCACTTCATCATGATGGGTGTGAGTGCAACAGGGCGGTAGTCATTGAGGCAGGACACTGGGGATTTCTTTGGCACAGGAACAATGGCGGTGGCCTTGAGGCACGTTGGAACGACAGCAGTGCTCAGGGAGAGGTTGAAGATGTCAGTGAGGACATCTGCCAGCTGGTCTGCACATTCTCTGAGCACTCTTCCAGGGATGTTGTCTGGACCAGCAGCTTTCCGTGGGTTAACTCTGCAAAGAGTTTTCCTCACATCGGCCGTGGTCAGACACAGAACCTGGTTGTTGTGAGGAGGGGTGGAATTCCTTACCATCACGTCATTCTGAGCATCGAACCGTGAGTAGTTGTTCAGCGTATTTGTGTTGGGGAGCAGGAGGAAAGCGCCGTAGCTTTGACCCCCTCTCACCGTTACCTATGTGGAGAAAGCGTACTGGCTTCTCACTCCACACTTTGCACTTCTAGGACTCAGGAATAATAATAATGAGACAGCACACTTCTAATCTTTTACTTGCGCAAGGGTGCCCACTCACTTAGATGCAACAGACAATATCTGCGCCTCAGTTCAGTGTCACACCGGGCAATCCCTTGGCTTCTTTATTTATACAGGAGGGGAGTGGTTACAATGGGGAGTATCCTAAAGCTATACTGCTGTTTGTGCTTCTTGCGAAGGGGTTAAAACACAGGACCTTGCATTCCTCAGAGTGGGCCCCCTCGATGTATCGACAGAGTCTATTTCCACTCCCAGGGTGATTGTTCCTTTTTCACAATCTTACACAGTTACAGAAGATGTCCTGTTCTAACAGGTCTCTACGTCAAAGTTGATAAACTATTTGCCTACATTCACACAATTAATATGATAAGAAATATACATTTTCATTCTAACAGTCCCTCCTGTTTATCATGTTAATTAGCAAGACAGTGACTTCTGCAAAAGGAGCAACTCGAGCTTCGGGAACAGTCCACGCCTTTGAGGGTTTCGGACTGTCCGTCATAATGAGTTACGCTTCCTCCCAATCGTCATCCTTGTCTTCTTCTTCCATGTTCTGAGTGAGGGACAATAACACATGCTCTCGCACTCGAAATGCCGAGTCGAGTGCAGAATTAATCAACATCCTGAGACATGGTATTACAGTGATGAAACAACAGAAAAATAAAATGAAAAATAGCAGCAACGGTACACATATCTTCATCAAAATCGACCACCAGGCCCCGGAAGTGAGCCAAGACATCCAGGAGAACCCTTGGTCTCGGACCTCTCCGGCCATCACCACCTGGAGGTCTTTTAGTTTCTGTAAAGCAGTAGTCATGTTGGAAGAATGCACATTATCAGGGATATATGTACAACAAGTTTGGTTTAGGAGGACGCACACTCCTCCTTGTGCAGCTGTCAGGAGATCTAGCGCCATCCTATTCTGAATTACCATTTGTCGGGTTGCATCCAGTTCTGCATTCTGTTGCTGATCTATTGTTATAGAGGCATTCATGAATAATCCCAGGCGGTAGGTGAGGGTCTCTACGCGGAGTAGGAGTTTACCTACCCCTAAACTTGGGAACAGGGAGAGAAGAACTTTCTGCCCTGTTGACCACAATTTCTGATCGCTTGGTACGTCAGTACCCCAGATACTATCATGTGGTTTTACATTGTTATTGATGTTACGCTTATATCTTTTAGCCTGCTGCTCGGTCTTTACAATGTAGGTGTGATCTGTAACAAATATGGGTGCGCAGACACCGTACCACCCAGGGGGCAGCACAAAGTAAGCATGCTTTCCACATAACCAGGCTACTCCATCCACCCACCAGGTACCATTAGTGGGGCCCCAGGCTAGGCAGGGGGATCCTGCTGGTGCAGACACATACGTTTTTTTGCAATTTGTCGTGTCGCCTAGCCATTGGTTACCGTTTTCCTGTTTGAAACAGACGGAATGTTGTTTTCCAGGGCCCCCTGCCATGTATACACTAAAAGGCCCACTCTGCATCCTTTTCATGATGTCAGGCCAGAATCTGTGTATGCATGACCCATTAATATACCCTGGCTCATCAAGCCCTAGGCTCGTCCTGTCTTGCTTTACTAAGGTAACATTGGCTCCATTAACCTCGGCTTGACCGGCTGGAAGGGAGAAGGCAAAAGAGATATCTGATCGCCACCCACTCCCCCCGATTGCTGCCGCACACCTGGATTGTGACTCATTCATTCTCGTGCCGTGCAGGGTCGGGCCCTCACTATGGTGTGGCATAACAGAACAAACATAACAGTTAGACAGATTTCTCTCCTTAACAGCATCATACACATATCGGTACCAGTAATTCCGTAGAAATGGATGCTCGTCATCCCCTTTCATTCGAGTGAGGTGGACTCCATCCGGGTTCCATCTCTTTTCCTCCTTGATTTCTCCGTCATCGACAAACTGCAGTATTAGTATCACCATTAGGAAAAAGAGCCCTCCAAACAGTCCCTTAGCCCACCATGGGCACCCTGTCAGAGCCATCCTAAAGGAGTGCAGTTCAGCTGATTTCTTCACCGGGTTGAGACAACGAAAACCTATTGTACTTCGTGCCTTTGTAGCGGACTTCCACTGCTACTCCGCGGGTGAGGCGTCTGGCAAGGGCTTTATGAGCTTACAGTGACTTTTGTGGATCCAGGAGGGTCTCTCTGCGATCTTTAATGCAGTAGGCGTTGTGAGGAGTACTTGGTATGGTCCGTCCCACCGGGGCGTACTCCAATTTTTCCGCTGCAGGGTTTTGACCAGCACCCAATCTCCAGGTTTCACAGAATCCTGTAACACAGACACAGATGCTTCTGGCAGGTTATTAGGGTGTTGAGCATTCTGTTTAGCTATCAGCTGGCTCATCCAGTCTGCGAGCGTGTTTTCTTGCTCCGCCTTCCCTACATCAGTGGTTTCCCCTAGCAACGGGAAGGGTCTCCCGTATACTATTTCAAACGGGGTTAACCCTTCGGCAGTAGGCGTAACACGCATCCATAATTTCACTAAGGATAAGCAATCGGGCCATGTCCTGCCTGTTTCCTCCATTGTTTTCCTTAATCTGTTTTTTATCGTTCCGTTCGTTCGCTCCACTAGCCCTGCGCTCTGCGGGTGGTATGCGCAGTGATTCTTCAATGTGAATCCTAACGCTTGTGAGCATAGGTCCAGTACCTTATTCACAAAGTGTGACCCATTATCTGATCGTATTAATTCAGGGATGCCGTACGTTGGGAAATACTGCCCTACCAGGCATTTGGCAACTGTAACGGCATCGCAATGTTTCACGGGGTATATTTCTACCCACTTTGAAAACGTGTCTATCACTACGAGACAGTATTTTACTCCTTGTGACCACGTTAATTCCATAAAATCCATATGTACAGCTTGGAATGGATGTTTCGGAGTGGGGAACTGGCCTCGCTTGGGTCTCATGTTCCCTTGTGCGTTGTGTTTACAGCAAATCATGCACGCTCTGCAATAGTTTTTTGCAAAATCAGAAAAATTTATTGTGTAAAAGTGTTGTTGTATTATATGTACCATCCCTCCTGTTGAGACATGGGTTTTCCCATGGCTCACTAAAGCTGCCGTTTTATACAGACTTCGCGGAAGGACTGGCTTTCCGTCTACTTCATACACATTATCTTTTTCCTGTGCTCCCCTGTTAGTCCATCTCTGTTTTTCTGCCTTTGGTGCATTCTGCTGCGCGTCTCGTAGTACATTAGTTTCTATGAGGAAGAGCCCATCGCTCTCCTCGAGCGGTGCGCTTTGGGCTGCTTTCTTAGCCGTTTGATCAGCGAAAGCATTCCCTTTCGCTTCCTCAGTTTCATTGGTCTGATGCGCTTTGCATTTGCAGAGTGCTAGTAGTTTTGGTTTCTGCACGACTTCTAACAGTCTTAGTAGTAATGCCGAATGAGTTAATGTGGTCCCTTGGGACGTCTTAAATCCTCTCGTTTTCCAGACTGCTGCGTGGTGATGTACTGCTGCGAATACATACTGACTGTCTGTATATATTGTAATCTCTTTTCCTTCATATATTTCACAAGCTCTAATAACAGCGTACAGTTCTGCCGCTTGTGCTGAACAGGTAGGTGGCAGTGCTTTTGCTTCTATCACCTCTTGTCTAGTCACCACTGCATATCCTACTCTGTTCTTCCCATACTGATCTTTAGAGGCGGATCCATCTACAAATAAAATCGTAGTTTCCGCTATGGGTGTCTGTGAGATGTCAGCTCGTGGTTTTGTTTGCTCTTCTATTTTAGTTCCGCATGAGTGTGCTTCCCCTTCTATTTCAGAAGGTAGAAGGGTGCTAGGATTTAGCGGTCCGCATCTCTCTAAGGTTACATTAGGTTGTGAGAGCAGTAGTGAAACTAAGGTTAAGTGTCTTGTATGGGTCAAGAAGGGTAGTGGCGTCTGGAGCAATATCAGTGACACGGCGTGTGGCACTTTCAGGGTCAAAGGGTGACATAGCACCAGTTCTGCAGATATTTTCACTGCTTCAGCGGCCGCTGCACATGCCTGCAGACAGCCTGGGAATCCAGCTGCTACTGCGTCTAATTTTTTAGAATAGAACGCCAGTGGTCGGTGCTTTGCTCCAAAAGGTTGTGTGAGTACAGCCTTCATATACCCCTCTTGAGCATCGACACATAAGGTGAAAGGTAGCTCATAATTAGGTAAAGCTAAAACCACATCTGTTTGCAACATGCTTTTTAGCTTCAGGAATGCCCCATCCCCCTCGGGGGTCCAGCTTATCTGATCTTTTAGTGTCATCTCCCTCCCGTATATTAACTCCTGCAGAGGTCGTGTCAGGGCAGCGTAATCTGGCAACCATTCTCTGCAGTAATTACACAGTCCGAGGAAGGACATCATTTGCTGCTTTGTTCTTGGTTTAGGTGCATCCTTGATGGCCTGTTTACGAGTCTCTAAAAGTGCCTTCCCTTCTCCAGTGAGATAATGGCCTAGATAGATTACCTTTTCCTGGCAATATTGTAGCTTCTCTTTCGAAGCTTTGTGTCCCGTTTTGTACAAATGCTGGAGTACAGCCAAGGTCGTCTGCCGACAATGTTCCTCAGTATCGGCTGCGACTAGGATATCATCCACATACAACAATACTTGGCTGTGTTCCAGCATTGGGCACGTTTGCATAGAGAAGCGGAGGGCCATTGTATACACATGTGGGCTTTCAGAAAAGCCTTGTGGTAATCTAGTGTAAGTGTATTTTTTCCCTTTGTAGGTGAACCCGAATAAATGTTGCGAGTCTTCATGTAGCGGCACTGAGAAAAAGGCATTGCTCAAATCTATCACTGAGAACCACTTCTTATCTCCTGTGAGGGAGTTAAGCAGTAAATGTGGATTGGGCACATCTGGTGCCGCATGCTGAACTATGTTATTTATTGGCCTTAAATCCTGCACCATCCTCCACCTCCCCGTTTGACCTTTCTGCACTGGGAATATGGGGGTGTTGCAAGTAGCCTCAGGTGCCTCTCTCAAGATTCCTGACCTCAACATGTCCTGTATCACCGGTGCTATTCCGGCTTCGGCTTCGGGTTTTAATGGATATTGTCTCACTATCGGTTCTTGTTGTGTTCGTATTTTTACCTTATATGGTGGGAAGTCTTTTACTAGCCCTACATCAGTGGGAGAGGATGACCACAGCCCTTCAGGTATTACTGACAGCTCTGGGCTTTCAACCGTAGCTATCAATCAGGCTGAGTCGTCCATGTGTGTGACAGTGGTCACAGGCACTCGCCATCCCAAAGGAAATCTCCATATATTTTGGGTTTTGTTATAACTCCACTCTGTCCCTGGCTGCGTCGTATATTTAAGTTTTGGGTGTGATGCGCAGCTCACAAACTGTCCCAAATCTTTCCATCTATGCTTTTTCCCTTTTGAAAGAGAAATGTGTGGTGTGTCTTCTAGAAACAATTTCCATTGCCTATTCGTTAGGGTGACTTAGGACCTGTCTAAAACAGCGGAATAATTCTCTCCCATTAAGGTGAAAGCTAGCCTGTAGTTCCGTCATAGCTGTCCAGAACTCAGGCACACCGTCCTCTACGGCAGGGATGCCTTTCAGGGCGGCTGCCCTATCTTCTGCTGTCCATGGGCGGTAAACTAATATGGTGGCTGGTGGGGCTAAGCCATCTTCACCCGGGGCTATCCTTGGATTAGCCACTTCCACCATCGGGGCGAGAAGCTCATCTTCCTCATCTGATTCTATTGCATGCCACTGAACTCTCCGACTTTCAGGGTTTATACGTTTTTGCAATTGTGGATCTGTCGCCCTGGTTTGATGTAACCTTGGTCTCTCTCCCTCCGCTCCCTGAGCCGCTTGCAAAGGTGCAGGCTCGTTTTGATTATGATAGGGTGGTGGCTGTGGCCCTAGTGGCGCAGCCGCGGGCACATGCGGGGGGAGCAGTGGGCGATGTCTCCTCATCTATTTTAACCAATGCTGCTTGTAACTTCTCTTTTTTATTTTTCTGTTTCTCCTTCCTCGCTTTATCTCGGAGTTTGCTTTGCTCTAACCAAGCTTCAGACAGCATGTATTCTCTCTTTTTCTGTATTTTATCTTTCTCTGAACGGCAACAGGCCAATATATCTAATTTTAACTCGGTCTGCAGTTTTAAAATGTCCCCTGTATTTAGATTTCCAGGAAATTTATATCTTTTCTGCCATTTCCGATTACTCACAACTCCTGCTCCTACTTTGTATGCTTCCATAAATTTCTCATCTCCCGCCAATTCTACTTTGCTCTGACTCTGTCCCATTTTTCTACAAAAAACAACAACCCCTAGGTGCAAGTCCCTGGCATGAGACCTCAGGAGGACACTGACACGGCCTTCTACTGTCTCCTATGGAGACAGCGGTATCAGTTTTCAGGGATGAAACCCGTCCTTTCTCCCTTGGTCACCAGTATGTTGTTGCACCCAGGCCAGACGTGCAGACCTTCTACTGGTCTCTTAATACACGTCTGTTTTTATTCACGCTGCAGCGTCGTGCTTCTCACCTGATCCTTTCGCGAAGTGCTTCTAGTTCTTGTCCGGAGGCCCGTCAGACGTCGGCCCAGCCGTCGGGAACGGTCCTAACCACCGGCCTGTAGACGAATTCACGTCACAGGTCTTTCACTCACTCTCTAGGAGCGAGACTGTCGACAGCTTTCGGTGTTGTTCGTCGGCGGACTGGTCGGCGTCTTTCGGGTTCCTCTCGGATCCGGCTCGAAGGACCAAGTTTTATGTTGGGGAGCAGGAGGAAAGCGCCGTAGCTTTGACCCCCTCTCACCGTTACCTATGTGGAGAAAGCGTACTGGCTTCTCACTCCACACTTTGCACTTCTAGGACTCAGGAATAATAATAATGAGACAGCACACTTCTAATCTTTTACTTGCGCAAGGGTGCCCACTCACTTAGATGCAACAGACAATATCTGCGCCTCAGTTCAGTGTCACACCGGGCAATCCCTTGGCTTCTTTATTTATACAGGAGGGGAGTGGTTACAATGGGGAGTATCCTAAAGCTATACTGCTGTTTGTGCTTCTTGCGAAGGGGTTAAAACACAGGACCTTGCATTCCTCAGAGTGGGCCCCCTCGATGTATCGACAGAGTCTATTTCCACTCCCAGGGTGATTGTTCCTTTTTCACAATCTTACACAGTTACAGAAGATGTCCTGTTCTAACAGGTCTCTACGTCAAAGTTGATAAACTATTTGCCTACATTCACACAATTAATATGATAAGAAATATACATTTTCATTCTAACAATTTGGTAGGGAGGCATTACTAGCACAGGCAGGTGTTGTCGTCCTGTAATTGGTGATGGCCTGGATGCCCTGCCACATGCGCCGTGTGTCGCTGCTGTCCTGGAAATGACTGTGGATTATCTGGCCGTACGCAGGCTTTGCTGCTCTGATGGCTCAAAGCAGTTTGGCCTTTGCTGTTCTCAGGGCCGCCTTGTCACCTGCTCTGAAGGCGGAGTCTCGAGTTTTTAGTTTTTTTAACCTCTGCAGTCATCCACAGCTTCTGCTTGGAGTGTATAGTTATTGTCTTGGAGACAGTGATATTGTCGATGCATTTGGTGATGTAGCTGGTCACAGATGATGTATACTGCTCCAAATTGGTGTTGCCGCCATTTGTTGCACCCTCCCTGAACATGACCCAGTTAATGTGCTCAAAACAGTCCTGAAGAGCAGAGAGAGCTCCTGCAGGCCAGGTTCTCACCTGTCTCAGGACCGGTTTTGAGCATCTGACGAGTGGTCTGCATGTTGGTATTAGTGTTATGCCACACTTTAACCACAAGCCTAATGCTTTTTGGTAACAAAAAGAAGCAAGGTATTTTTAATGTTTAACGTTTTATGTAGAATTTGTAAAATGATTGAGCTTTTGTGATGATGGAGTTTATGAAGCATTATAATTTTTCTATCCAAATCCTTGAATTCTTTGCAACTGGTGGTTCATCATCATCTTCATCTAGTTAGCAAAAATTCAATAGGCAACATTAAATCATCTACATAGAAATCCACCAAGATATTCATCGTTATACAGTGGACCTGGCAACTATGCAGGCAGGGAACATTGCAAACTTGGTAGACATGAGGCTGCTGGGATTGCTGCACTGAGTGGTGTAGAGGCTGTGTGCACTTGTGTGCCTGTTGAAGCGGTTAACTGGAATTATTTTGAAGTATATTTAAGTGTACGTGTGCCAGTACAGTTACGTGGGTGGTTCTTTCATTTTTTGCTTTTATTTATATTTTTTTCCCGGTCTGCGTGAGTACTTGTCTGTCCTTGTTAATTGACAGTGCGAGTGTTATCGATAGTTGCGGGTGTCGCGTGAGCAGCGTTTCTGTCTGCATACCTTCGCTACAAACACCCACGGGGTAATATTATCCAACATCGGTAACATTAACTCGAATGCTCCTGAGCTTTGCTCGGTCGCCAGTCGGGGCCGGGAGGACAATTTCCACTTTTTTTTCCCGCTCTGGCAGTAACCTGCTTTCAGAGGGTTTTTTGTGGTTTTTTTTTGCCTCCCTAGAGCAACTTCTCTTTATTTTAGTTAAATATGATTCAGCAGGAAGTTAGTCTCGGGTAGGTAATTGTTAATTTAAAAGTTTAATTTCTAAGGTTGTTATCTCTGACCCTATCGGATACTTTAAAAAGTTCCGTTTTAACGCAAGTCTTCAGTGTTTTATTGTTCTTGGCATTTTATTATATTAACTATACGTTAATTAAATCAAGTAAAAGTTAAATATGCTATATAAATATACTCTGCTGGGAGTAAAGGATGGGGTCATAGTGAGCTAGTTAATTATGGGGCCAGCTCAGTGTTGTGTTTGCAAGATGTTTGCCCTTCTGGATGCTTGCGTCCAGTCGGACTTCATCTGCAAGCGATGTAAGTTAGTGGACTCGCTCATGGTCAAGGTTCGTGACCTCGAGGAGCAACTGGCTCTCATCCAACACAACAATGAGTTAAAGAAGAGAGCTAATACGCCTTTTAGAGAGAATGTGTGTTAGAGCCCGACCGATTTATCGGCAGGCCGATATTATCGGCCGATATTAGGCATTTTCCAAACTATCGGTATCGGCATTTATAATGGCCGATGAATATTTCAAAAATAAAATAAAAACGGACGAAACACCCTTCAACCATGCCATGAGTGTTGGTGTTGTATAGTTTGTCCACCAGAGGGCACTCTACACCGTCCCTGTTGGCAACACTCGTGTAATACGCGCCACACATCCTGCAACCTGCTGATCCAGCAAGAGTCGGGCAGAGAGAACCAGTTATCCAGTGAGATCATCGGTGAAGTGTGTTCGTGGTGAGTTGGTCACGAGACATACATTGCTTGAATAACAATTAAAAGAACATCCCCATCAGTTATCTTAACTCAAATAAGCATGACAAAATTCGTGACTATCATGTCCAGTTTTGCTGCTGTTAAATAAGCCGAGAGTGAAGCGGAATTAGCTAGTAATTACGTTATGTTGTTACAGTGTAGTTGACTGACTGTCCTTTTAACTTCTGGCAATGAGACTGAAGTATTTCTTTAATAGCGTGACAGTTATAGCAGTGAGACGTATCATCTGTCTTTGGCCTGTTATATTGAAAATGTATGTTTTACAATTTGCAGTATGACGTTATCCATTGCTAAATTATGGCTCATCATAGAATAGCTAATCACAAAGCTAGCTAATGCCACTATCAGTGGAAGACCGCTAACGTTAACATTAATGAGCTTGGAAACCACAACGAACTTATTCTGCCTAAATAAAGTAATGATTACTGTATTTATAACTAGCATATCTCTAGTTACAGTCCCTGCATTGTAAAATGCAAGTTAGACATTTGCGAGGAGTGAACATTTAGACATAGAGAGAAAGTATCAAACGTAGCTTGTGCATAAAAGTTCTATTGCTTGTGCTATTCAAAGTTATATTTATGAAGCTTACCAAGTCTTTTAAAACTGGTAACTTTGATTTGGTTGTTGTTGTTTTTGTTCAAAGGACTTGACGTTTCATATCTTAAGTTTGTATTTTTATACATTTTATTTATCAGAACTTTAATATATTTTGATGTTCCTCTGTTCTGTTTCTTTTTAAAATGCATTATCATATTATGTTAGTTAAAACTCATAAATAACTACAAATAACTAATGTTAGGGAAATCTGTTAGTTTTGTTGCGCGTTTCTGAAATTTAAATATATATATATTCCGAATCGAGTGGACAGGCTTTTGGCCCCAGCCAGGGTGGATCCAGTGGTCGTGGTGCATGTTGGCACCAACAACATAGGAATGGGCAGGAGGGCTGTTCTGCAGGATAAATTTATAGAAATTGCGGATAAGCTTAGAAGCAGAACATCCACGGTGGTATTCTCTGGAATACTTCCCATGCCACGTGCAAGCCAGGCTAAGTTAGCTGAGATAAGGGGATTAAATGCGTGGCTAAAATGGTGGTGTAGGAAAGAGGGGTTCAGGTTTATGGGGCACTGGAACACCTGGAACAGGTGGGGCCTGTTCAAGCCGGACGGGTTGCATCTGAACCAGGTGGGAACCAGTGTATTGGGGAGGCGTATGTGTAGAGTAGTTGAGGAATGTTTAAACTAGAGACTGGGGGGGGGGGGGGCAGGGAGGTTAGTTGAGAATTTAGGTGGGGAGAGACGGAAAGCCCCAACAAATATTAACAGTGGGCGCTGTAAAAGGCCTACCCTTTGTGGTCTGTATTTAAATGCTAGGAGTATTAGAAACAAAATTCATGATTTAGAGGCTTTAGTTTCGTCAGACACTTACGGCATTATAGGAATAACTGAAACATGGATGAGTGACAATGATGGTGAAGAATATAATTTGGATGGTTACACGTTGTTCTGTAGGGACCGGATAGTCAAGAAGGGAGGGGGTGTTGCAGTATACGTAAAAGAGAACTTGCAGGCAAGGGATCTCACTGATAAAAATAAAAGTACAATAGCTGTATGGATAAAACTAGATGCTAAAAACTCAAATGGCCTAAATGTCGGGGTTTGTTATAGAGCACCTAATGTAGCTGCAGAGGAAAGCAGAATGTTCTGACGATATCAGGATTGAGTAATAAAAATGATGTGGTGGTTATGGGTGATTTTAATTTACCTGGGATACAGTCTCTGGCTCTTCTGTAAATGAACTTGAGATGGTGGAATTAGTACAGGATTTTTTTTTTTTTTTTTACTCAGTTTAATACCTCTACCAGGGGAGAAGCCCTTCTTGATCTTTTTTTCTCTAATAACCAGGATAGGATTGGAAAATTAGAGGTTTTAGCAAGGACGTAGATTTGCTCTGGACATTGGTGGGGACCTATGACTCCACCCCCCCCCCCCCATCCCCTGCCCCACCCACCAACCCCGCCACCCCAACTCCGTCCACGGAATGCATGTTTTTTTAATATGCTGCAAAATGCAAAATCACTTCGATTGATATTAATCCACTCGAAATGCAATTCATTAACTTAAATTAAGGAATAGTGTAATGTCAAAACCCCACGTTAACTGTTGTCGTTACTTTGATGGACTTTGATGGATTCACTAGCGAACTTGAAGTGACTTACACTTTTCTTTGAAAAAAAGCTCCTTATGTCCAGCTTCTTTTTTTTTGCTGCCGCCATCCTCACATGTGTCACCCAACACACCTTCTTGCACGGGGAAAAAATCCACTGCATTTGGCGCTGCTTGTATCTGAACGCAGCCACAGCCTCTCACATGATAGCAGGGAAATGCACAGCCAATCAAAATGTTCATATGTGTTTTGGGGGCAGGAGGACTCAAGGAGAGAACGTGATTTATCCCTTTCTGCGTGTCTAGGTTAATGTTGACAGCACGATTGTTTTTTTTTTTTTTAATTTAAGTGGATTAAATTATTGGTGGGGACATTTCAATGGTCGGAGGATATTGGTGGGGACACATCCCCTCCGTCCACCCTAAATCTACGCCCCTGGGTTTTAGAACCATTGGACGGTAGTGATCATAGCATGGTTAAATTCGAGATTAATTTTAGTGTCTGAAGAGCAACGTCCAAAACAAAAGTATACAATGTTAGGAAGGCTAACTTTAATGGTATGAGACTGAAACTAGATGGAGTTAAATAACAAAACAGTTGAAGAGGCATGGGATTTTTTTAAAAGCACATTGTTGCAAATGCAAGAGGACTTCATACCTGTTTCCAGCAAAACTAAATCTAGGAAACTACAACCAAGGTGGTTTACTAAGGAAATTAAGAATGAAGTCAGGAGGAAAACGGCTCTGTTCCACAAATGGAAAATAACTAATGATTTCAAAACTAAGCAGGAGTATTTAAGTCTACAGGTTGAGTTAAAAACATTAGATTCTCTAAGAGGAATGTAGAAAGAAAAATTGCATTGGAGGCTAAGGATGACATTAAAAGTTTCTTCTAATACTATAACTCCAAAAGAGCTCTAAAAGCTGAAATCACTAATTTGCAGGATAGTAAGGGCTTTATAATTTGAAAATGAAATTGATATAGTTAAATGAGTTTAATGATTATTTTA